>NC_054828.1:92001591-92303361 GCF_018345385.1 Vulpes lagopus | reverse complement strand
TGAGGTATAATTCGTATACCATAGAATTCACATGTTTTAAACATGTAATTCAATGCTTTTTAGCAAGTTTGCTGAGTTGTGCAACCTTTCCCATAATCCTGGTTTAGAACATTACCATTGTTCCGGGAAAATCCTTATTCCATTTTGCAGTTAATAATTCCATCATTCCAGTTAATCCCCGGACCCACTCTCAGCGCTAGGCAACCATTAATCTACTTTCTCTATGGATCTGCCTTTTCCAAACATTTCTTAGAAATAAAATTATGAAATATCTGGTCTTTGGGGCAGGGATTTTTCTATATTATACTTAACATAATGTATTCATCTAGTTTTACTGAGCATCCACCTTATGCCAAGGCACTGTAAACTAGGCTACTGGTCATGAAAAAAAGACATGAGTCTTATGGTCTAGTAAGAAAAATGGACATAATAAAATGATCATACAAAAATGTAAAATTTCAAGAAAGTTTCAGGATGCTTTGGAAACATGAATGGGAATTGAGGGAAGGCTTCCCCGAGGAAGTAACACTTGACAAAGACTGAAGAACAGAAAGTTAATTAGGAAAAGAGCAGAGCAGATCAGATAGAAGGAACAGGAAAATGGACATGCCCACTCCTAAGGGGGAACACAGCTATTATAAGTGACTGAGAGAATGTTATTTGGTTGGAGTTATGAGAAGAAAGAAAGGATGGTGAGAGATAAAGCTGGAGAGAAAGGCAGGGACCAGATTAGAATGAGATTTATTAAATCATGTTAAAGGTTTTAGTCTATTTTAAGACCAGTAGAAAGGCATTGAAGTGTTTTTAGTTGGGTTGGGGGGGAAGGTAGCTGATACTAAAGGTTTTTTGTTTTGTTTTGTTTTTTAGAAAGACCCACTTTAGAAAAAGGGAATTTTTTTTAATGTTCTCAAAATACATTCTCTAAGCAGAAAAATGAGCACATTTTATTTTACCTGCTTCAGACTTCTACTTCATGACAAACAATGGCTATTTTATTTTATTATAAAATTTTATTTACTTATTCAAGAAAGAGTCAAACAGTGGGGAGAGGGGGAGAGGGAGAAGCAGACTCCCTGCTGAGCAGGGAGCCTGACTGGGCACTTGATCCTAGGACCCCAAGATCATGACCTGAGCCAAAGGTAGATGCTTAACCGAATGAGCCACCCAGGCACCCAAATAATGGCTATTTTAAATGTTAGTGCATTTAACAATCACATGATAAAACAATCCACCCATGGATATTTCTGAACAATCTATAGCTCAGTCTAGCATTCTCATTTTGATTCCCTAATGGAATAGCGACATATCATGTGCATCTGGGCTTTGTTCAACAATGATCTATTCTGATTAAATGGTGAGTCTTGACCTCATCCTCAGTTAGTCGATTAATGCTGTATGAACTATGTGAACTATAGAACTATAAATAATAATACATAGATCTCTTTGTATATTCATAATTTTGTTCTTTTCACACTAAAAATGGTAACTCAAAAAGACTTTATTTCTCTAAGTAACACAAAATTTATTTACATGGAAAAAATTAAATGGTAAGGTAATTATCCAGATCATTTGAGCAAAAATCTCACTTTGTTGGCCTGAATGATTGTAGTGTATTATTTACATGGATCCAATCTACTGGATAATGGCTTATCAACACCTTACAACATTCATGAGTAGATAGATAATGGGTGATTTACCTAAGTTATGCAGTAAGATGGGCAGGGGGGCGGAAATGCTACACTAAAAATGGAAAACTCATGTTCAATAAATAGGAGAGAATGTCTGGTGAATATCAAAGGGATCATTATACTGTTTGGTTTCCAATAATCTTTACAATGAATGTGATAAAAAATAACACAAATGAAGTAGTAATATTGGAATTAAACAGAGATGTTAGAACTTTAGGGCTTAAAATAATATGTCCGTGTATACACATTTGCCAGGTTCTAAAACCAAATGAATGACCATTTGGAAGGTGTGGAATTAATTGTCTTTCTAGAAACATGCTAGACATATTTAATTCATTGGGTCTCTTCTAACTTGGTGACCAGAATCAACAATAATTTTGTATACTTTGCTTACATAGTGTTTACTCTGGATAATGAGATACCAAAAAACCCCACATATTTTCAGCACATAAATTATAACTCCTTTTGTCCTTGGACCTCTATAATATAGATACTTTATTTCTACTCTTTTACAGAAGAGGAAACAGAATGAGGGCAAGGCAGTTGCCTAAAGCCATACAATCTTTAAAGATCTAGAAATTAAATACCAGTTCTGCCTGATTCTAGAGTTCCCATAACTTATTTCTTCTGTCTATAAGAGATTTACTGTTCACATTTCTGTAGTAATTTCAATTTGAGTGTGTTTTTCTGCTTTAATGATCATATTAACTTATACACTGGAAAATGCTTCTATTTTATAACGTAAAAACTTGTGTGAACAATTAAAGATTCAGTTTGTTTAGAGGAATGTTTCATTTTTAAACGTAATACAAACTTGTGGAAATACTATGATTTGGACAGATTTGAGCATCAGATAAAACATTTCAATTCTAACAACTGGAAACCTACAGATATAGGAGGAGACTGGCACATTTTACCATGTTCCTAGTTATGAGTTAGCTTGGAGATGAGTCAGATATCTGGACATTTGGCCTATTTGTATTGCCATTCTTCACAAGGGAGGATTGAGACTCTGTGTTACCAACTACTAAGATTAACCCAATCCTGGGTCTACAGAATGACCAAATACTTGGTCAACTCATTCAAGCAACTGGCTTTGTAAAACAGGAAAAAAAAAAAAAAAGATTAAAAGAATGGCTGAAATCAATAGCCTGGAAAGTTATTTGGGGGGCTCTTTATTACGTTGTATGAGAGGTTCAATTAATTTTCCATAGTCTCTTGCAGTGGATTATATGTGACTCTGGAACAGAGTGAAACTGATTTCTAGGAAATTAACAAGGGCCTATCTAATCAGTATATTATGTGAATATTCATTGAATTCTAGAAAGTAATGCTCATTGTGGGGGTAAACAGGGTTTTGCAGAGGGGAAGGAGAGGAAGTAAGGGAGGCTTGTCTGCAGGGATATCAAGATTTCTCTAGATATTTTCAAAGTACATGGCACCTCTCTCCTCCTCCACCCTGCTCAACCGCTGCCCGTGACAGACATACATGCACGCACACATCAAGTTACAGTTACTGTTAGTATTACTAGCAGCATGTATTACATGCCTTCCAGATTTTGAGAGTGTGAGGAGGGATGAAAATCAATGAAGTAGAGATAGTGGCAGGGTGGCAGTGGGATGGAGGGAAATTACCAGATCACTAGGATCTCTTCCTTTATCTATGTGGACTAGAGCAAGTTAATTGCATATATTGCTGCTATTTTTCTCATCTAAAGAATGATGAATTGGAACTTAGTGAATTGTTAGGTGTTTATTTATTTATTTATTGCATCACTGAATTTACAGACAATTACAGGTGATTTTAATACTTCTTTCAGTAATTAATAAACTGTAAATTGATAAATTGACAAATGTAAAAATCAGTAATAAACTAGATTTTGAGCAACCAATTTAATCTAATTGATACTATACCCAATACCTGCAGAATACACATTTTTTTTCAAGTTTTAACTTAAATTCTAGTTAGTTAACATATTGTGTAATATTGGTTTCAGGTGTAGAATTTAGTGAGTCATCACTTACATATAATACCCAGTGGTCATCAAAACAAGTGCCCTCCTTAGTACCCATGACACATTTAGCCCCCCCCATTCACTTCCCCTACAGTAACCCTCAGTTTGCTCTCTATAGTTAAGAACTATAGTTATAGTTATTGCTCTTTATAGTGAAGAATCTCTTATAGTTTGCCTTCCTCTCTCTCTTTCTCTCTCTCTCTCTCTCTTTTTTTTTTTTTTTTTTTTTTTGGTCCTTTCCCCTGTGATCTTCTGTTTTGTTTCTTAAATTCCACATATGGGAACTCAGTGGATTGAAAGGGCCACTCTACTTCCACTATCTTCTATTATTGTGTCCTTTATAATTGATCCAAGACTTGAAGGTCTGCAATTTTAGTACAATTCTACAAGCTCAGATTAGATATACATAGACACATTCAAACTAGACCTTTGTTTTATATTTGAATATTTTTGGAAGAGATTTATTTCATTTGTCCTGCCACTTTCTTTTTTTTTTTTTTTTTTTTTATTTATGATAGTCACACAGAGAGAGAGAGAGAGGCAGAGACACAGGCAGAGGGAGAAGCAGGCTCCATGCGCTGGGAGCCCGACTTGGGACTCGATCCCGGGTCTCCAGGATCGCGCCCTGGGCCAAAGGCAGGCGCCAAACCGCTGCGCCACCCAGGGATCCCCATGTCCTGCCACTTTCTTAATTCTGCTTTATCCTGTTCTCTAAACCCTCTACTTAGAAAATATTCTACTTTAAACAGCATAAGTAATACTTCATTTTTCATTATCCTATCAGTCATATTCTAAATGTCATTGTAAGATGCTTTTGCTTTTAAATGCATGCTTTTGAAGGTTTGAATCTAAACATTTTGCTGCCCAGAGTTATCGCTTATTAATTAACACCCCCTCTAACCCAGGAATTAAGTGCTTTTTTGGTTTATTTAAATTAAATGATCTTTTTTTTTCCCCTAAGCAAAATTCATTCTTAACACTACAGTGCTGGAGACAGTTATATATTCTGGGGAGAGATCCAGCTTTGGAGAAAATAACAGAGTATTTCTAACTAGTTCAACCAATATTAGGAAGTACACATTTTATGGTACAAGCAGTGGTCAGCCCATTAAGAGAAATGTTTTTTATCTGGAAGTGTCAAAACTTTCACAACCTTGAGAATAGTTTATTATTTGATTCAAATTAATGCTCCATTCACTTATCCAAAGTAATGAGTGATAGATACAAAATCAATGATCAATTAAATTCCTTCCTTAAGACCCATTGTCATAATGTAGAAATGCTGCAAAAGCCACCAGATTGAGATTTCAAATGGATGTGTCAGCGAGGCTTATTGTCCAATAAACTACAACATGCACCACACAAAGGGACTTTTATTCTTGACAGTGGCTGCAGCTTTAAAAGAAAGGAACAATTTGCTGTGAAGTAAGCACACACTGAGCAAAAGAGCCTGCCTATGGACAGTGCACTAGGCTCACAAACGTAGCTGGGAATTGAGCATAGCAAAAGGGTTTAAACTGATTTTGTCATTTCACATTCAGAGCATGTCCGACCTTTAGACTTTTCCCTGAAACATACTGTGTTTCAGGCTCTGCATATTCTACTCACGTCTCCTTCTGTGATTCTCCCAGCACCCAGGGCCGCTGGAGGAGCCAAGGTCCCAGCCTTGTAATGGGAGCTCACCCTGGAACACTGTGGGAGCAGTGAACTAATAAAATCATGGAATCTTAGTTTGTAGAAGCCTCAGAGAAATCTCTAGAATATTCGTCCACCCAGAGGAGGATGAACATCTGTAACAAATGATCATGCAGGCTCAGCTCAATACTTTGTTATATAGAGATAACTTTGATTTTTGGAAATCCCTTCCTGTTGGTTAGTTCTTCCTGATTTTACCCCACATATATCTGCCAAGTCAACCTGTTGGTTTTGTTCCTACTGTCTAGGCAAACCATGGTCTTTTCATGACTATATTTAAAAAGTAGAAAACAGACATAATCCTATTTGCTTCTTAAGCTCTATGTTTAAAAGCCAATTTTCTTTCTACTGTTTCTCATAAAACCTCATATTCAGATCCCTTGACAGGATAATCAATTTACATGTGGTGTTGTGAGAGGCTAACTCCCAGATAGATATTGAGTCTGTAATAATCAAAAGAGAAAGAACAAAATCCTCACTGATCTAACATTTTAACTACAGGTAGTTTGTTACACGGTTATTAACTTAACTACACATTGCCATCTTTTCAACTTATCTTTACCCACTGAAAGAACAGACTGATGATTACACTGTTTTCATTGACATTCAAATGTCGTTTTAGGTGCCTTCATGTGTCAACCATGAGAACTATAAAATAAATAAATGCATCCATAAAGCCAAATAGAACTAACTTGGGAAGCTTACCTGCAAGCTTATCCTAATCTAAAATCTATTTTAAGGTAATGCTTATGTAAGATTAATGAATATATGTGATAGTTTTGAGCCAAGTGGAATTCCTATACCATTTCTCTTTTATGAAGGAAATCCTAATTTCCACAGATGCAAAAACTGTAAAGAATTAAATTGACATATTTTATTCATATCAAAAGTAGTTGATGTAGGGACGTCTGGGTGGCTCAGCAGTTGAGCATCTGCCTTTGGCCCAGGGTGTGATCCCGGGGTCTCTGGATCGAGTCCCACATCAGGCTCCCTGCACGGAGCCTGCTTCTCCCTCTGCCTCTGTCTCTGCCTCTCTCTCTCTCTGTGTCTCACATGAATAAATAAATAAAATCTTAAAAAAAGTAGTTGATGTATTTTATTCCTGTCAAGATACTTATGCTTATTGCAATAACAAAATATATTTTAAGAACAGAATATAATATGCAAGCAGGCCTAGATTCATGTGCAAATACTCCTACTTTCTAATTATGCAACCTTGGAAATTTTATTTCAGCTTTCCTGCCTTAGTTTTCTCTTGTGTAAAATGGCTTTGATAACTCTATGCACCTTAGCAGAATTGTGTGAGACTCTGGTAGAACTCACTTTAGCTGTGCATAGAAAAATAATAATAAGGTTAGCTTGATGTGTTCTAAATATGTTGGAGAGTTGACAATGTGAACATAATGATGATGAAACTGAGTGGTAATTGTGTTAATCATGATGATATTGATAGTCTAAACAAGATCAGGCACTTGATGGGATGAGTACTGGGTGTTATACTATATGTAGGCAAATCAAACTTCAATAAAAAATTTAAAAAAAATTTAAAAAGCCCCACAAGATCAGGAATAGCAAAACTAAAGAAAAAAACAATCTTGAATCAGATAAC
Source organism: Vulpes lagopus (assembly GCF_018345385.1). NCBI lineage: Eukaryota > Metazoa > Chordata > Mammalia > Carnivora > Canidae > Vulpes > Vulpes lagopus. Next base: position 92,296,354 of record NC_054828.1, on the reverse strand, counting down.
ATTCTTGAGACTGGAGGTAGTGAAGGGGAGAAAGAGAGAGAGAGAGAAAGGGAAGAAGAGAGGGAAGGAGAAAGGAAAAGAAACAGATTAGGAGAATGACCAACTGCATGGATTATATTTCTTTTCCATGCCAGGAAGAGTGCAAGAGTACAAGATCACTGACTTAGGTTGAAAAATGCGTAAAGTCAGGGCAAAGCTTGACAATGACAACTTAAACACAGTGAAATAACTACCTGGATTCACCATACTATGATGTCAGAGGAAATAAAATAGAACAAAATAACCCTCTCATACAAAACAAACAACACACATGGAACCAAAACAAATAAAAATGAGATATACCAATGGACAGCAGATCAAACATGTTTGTATAAAGAGGAATAGTAATAGATTTATCAAGTGGAATACTCATTCCAGATGCCTACAGAACTAACTGCAGACTCAGTGGCATCTTGGGCACCGGGTGGCACAAAGGACAGTGCCGAAACAATATCAGAGCAGTTGTTTAAAAATTAATACATATACATGTTAGATTCCAGTTTCCTCTACAATCCTACAGACAACAGATTGCTAGAAAGAAGAGATATTTACTCTTCTGTGAAGATGAAACTTCCTGACTTCAAAATGGAGCTGTGGTTTTAATACATGTCTGGGGACAGGAGGGTGAAGTTAAATACTTGTGCATAAAAAAAGATATTGAAACTTTAAAAGCACACCAAAACTTAGTAAAGGCATATAGGGGAACCTGGGTGGCTCAGCCCATTAAGCATCTGCCTTTGGTTCAGGTCATGATCCCAGGGTCCTGGGATGGAGGCCTCTGGTTGGCTGGGCTCCCTGCTCAGCGGAGAGTCTGCTTCTCCATCCCCTCCCTCTGCTGTGCTATTGCTCATTCTCTCTGTCTCTGTCAAATGAATAAATAAAAAAAAAAAAATCTTTAAAAGATTAGTAAGGGTATATGGAAACCAAGGAAATAAAGAGTTAGGATATATTAACTAGGGGTCAAACCTAGAAAGAAGACAGTTGATAATGAGCATAGGGCAGATTTTAACCCTAATCTGTTTGTGGATCCTCTTCTACCTGATTGTTAGATACAAGGTTAACTTTTCCAGGTCTGGATTTCCTTTTCCCCCATTGGATTTATATGGTCCTAGAGGCACAGATCTAGTCTTCCAAACATGTATCATGCTAGGACAAGTAACTAACTGATTTTGCATCATTATTCATGTTGCTATGTGGATTGGTGTGGCTTTTTAAAAATATTATTGGAGTTATTTATTCTCCCTCAATAAAGTGATGTTTTCAAGAAAAAAAATCATATTCCCTTAAGAACTAATGCTAAGCTAACGTTGGGAAACTCCTAGTATAATTTTTTATTCATTCTCAGTCATTTCATAGTTTTATCAATGTAGTGATGGTGATTGTACACCTATTTTATTTTCTTATTGATATATGAGCTATTTTTTATACACTTTTCTAATGTCATTTCATTGAAATTCCAAAATTCTAGTTTTCTTTCATAAGTCATGGTTCTTACAGAATATATAGAAACAGGAAGGGTCCTTGGTTATTTGATAGTGAATATTAATTCTATTAGTTTAAGGTTTGTTTACTTATGGGTCATCATTTTAGGAAACTTCCCTTCCTTTTATTGAAAATTCTTCACAAAATTTGTTGACAGGTTTAATAAATGTTTTGTTGCTGTTGTTGTATATTATAAGTGATCATACTTGCCATTATAATTATTGATTAAGCTCAAAATTAACATTTACTAAAACAACATTTTGCATCCACTGAATTTGTATGTGTATGCATGTATATGCATGTACATACATGTATATTTATATATATGTATATGCATGTATATACATGTATATTTATATATATTTTCCTATTATAACTGTTACAGTTTTATTTGCAATTTCTAAAAATACAATCCTAAACAAACAAACAAAAGAACTAATGCTAATCAGTTTCTTAGTTAATATATGATCTTTTATAAGAATTGTAAAGAGCATCTTTATCCATTGGAACATGATTTGATTTGCAAAATGAAAAAGAATGTGCAAGGGCAAAAATTCAGTTTCTCCTTGTGGCTCCTTCGCTGTGATAAATTCTCAGTAACCCCTTAGTGAATTTTTTTTAAATAACACACACTGTTCAGGTTTAGTTACCTTGACCTAAAGTGCTAAAATATACCAAACAAACAAAAATTTAACAAAGTTTAAAAAAATCTTCTTCCTTTTTTTTTTTTTTTAAAGACTTTATTTATTTGAGAGACAGAGAGCATGCATGAGAGAGAGCAGGCAGGAGCTGAGGCAGAGGGAGAGGGAGAGGGAGGAGCAGGTTCCCCACTGAGCAGGGAGCTCAAGCAGGGTTCAATCCTGGGTCTTGATCCCAGGGCCCTGGGATCATGATCTGGGCAAAAGGCAGATGTTTAACTGACTGAACCACCCACATGCCCCCTAAAATCTTCTTTCATTATTGTCTCTACTTGTCAAAAAACTGCTAGGTATATGGATTCCCATGATAAAATAGCATGTTACTAAATTCCAAGAAAGAAACAGACACATATCCATATTTCTGATACATAACTGGCTACATGGTTTGTAGGACTCAGTGAAAAAAGGAAACTGGGAGTCTCTTGGTTCAAAAAGACAACTGCAAGTCTTTTTTTTTTTAATTTTTATTTATTTATGATAGTCACACACAGAGAGAGAGAGGGGCAGAGACATAGGAAGAGGGAGAAGCAGGCTCCATGCGCTGGGAGCCCGACTTGGGACTCGATCCCGGGTCTCCAGGATCGCGCCCTGGGCCAAAGGCAGGCGCCAAACCGCTGCGCCACCCAGGGATCCCCATGTCCTGCCACTTTCTTAATTCTGCTTTATCCTGTTCTCTAAACCCTCTACTTAGAAAATATTCTACTTTAAACAGCATAAGTAATACTTCATTTTTCATTATCCTATCAGTCATATTCTAAATGTCATTGTAAGATGCTTTTGCTTTTAAATGCATGCTTTTGAAGGTTTGAATCTAAACATTTTGCTGCCCAGAGTTATCGCTTATTAATTAACACCCCCTCTAACCCAGGAATTAAGTGCTTTTTTGGTTTATTTAAATTAAATGATCTTTTTTTTTCCCCTAAGCAAAATTCATTCTTAACACTACAGTGCTGGAGACAGTTATATATTCTGGGGAGAGATCCAGCTTTGGAGAAAATAACAGAGTATTTCTAACTAGTTCAACCAATATTAGGAAGTACACATTTTATGGTACAAGCAGTGGTCAGCCCATTAAGAGAAATGTTTTTTATCTGGAAGTGTCAAAACTTTCACAACCTTGAGAATAGTTTATTATTTGATTCAAATTAATGCTCCATTCACTTATCCAAAGTAATGAGTGATAGATACAAAATCAATGATCAATTAAATTCCTTCCTTAAGACCCATTGTCATAATGTAGAAATGCTGCAAAAGCCACCAGATTGAGATTTCAAATGGATGTGTCAGCGAGGCTTATTGTCCAATAAACTACAACATGCACCACACAAAGGGACTTTTATTCTTGACAGTGGCTGCAGCTTTAAAAGAAAGGAACAATTTGCTGTGAAGTAAGCACACACTGAGCAAAAGAGCCTGCCTATGGACAGTGCACTAGGCTCACAAACGTAGCTGGGAATTGAGCATAGCAAAAGGGTTTAAACTGATTTTGTCATTTCACATTCAGAGCATGTCCGACCTTTAGACTTTTCCCTGAAACATACTGTGTTTCAGGCTCTGCATATTCTACTCACGTCTCCTTCTGTGATTCTCCCAGCACCCAGGGCCGCTGGAGGAGCCAAGGTCCCAGCCTTGTAATGGGAGCTCACCCTGGAACACTGTGGGAGCAGTGAACTAATAAAATCATGGAATCTTAGTTTGTAGAAGCCTCAGAGAAATCTCTAGAATATTCGTCCACCCAGAGGAGGATGAACATCTGTAACAAATGATCATGCAGGCTCAGCTCAATACTTTGTTATATAGAGATAACTTTGATTTTTGGAAATCCCTTCCTGTTGGTTAGTTCTTCCTGATTTTACCCCACATATATCTGCCAAGTCAACCTGTTGGTTTTGTTCCTACTGTCTAGGCAAACCATGGTCTTTTCATGACTATATTTAAAAAGTAGAAAACAGACATAATCCTATTTGCTTCTTAAGCTCTATGTTTAAAAGCCAATTTTCTTTCTACTGTTTCTCATAAAACCTCATATTCAGATCCCTTGACAGGATAATCAATTTACATGTGGTGTTGTGAGAGGCTAACTCCCAGATAGATATTGAGTCTGTAATAATCAAAAGAGAAAGAACAAAATCCTCACTGATCTAACATTTTAACTACAGGTAGTTTGTTACACGGTTATTAACTTAACTACACATTGCCATCTTTTCAACTTATCTTTACCCACTGAAAGAACAGACTGATGATTACACTGTTTTCATTGACATTCAAATGTCGTTTTAGGTGCCTTCATGTGTCAACCATGAGAACTATAAAATAAATAAATGCATCCATAAAGCCAAATAGAACTAACTTGGGAAGCTTACCTGCAAGCTTATCCTAATCTAAAATCTATTTTAAGGTAATGCTTATGTAAGATTAATGAATATATGTGATAGTTTTGAGCCAAGTGGAATTCCTATACCATTTCTCTTTTATGAAGGAAATCCTAATTTCCACAGATGCAAAAACTGTAAAGAATTAAATTGACATATTTTATTCATATCAAAAGTAGTTGATGTAGGGACGTCTGGGTGGCTCAGCAGTTGAGCATCTGCCTTTGGCCCAGGGTGTGATCCCGGGGTCTCTGGATCGAGTCCCACATCAGGCTCCCTGCACGGAGCCTGCTTCTCCCTCTGCCTCTGTCTCTGCCTCTCTCTCTCTCTCTGTGTCTCACATGAATAAATAAATAAAATCTTAAAAAAAGTAGTTGATGTATTTTATTCCTGTCAAGATACTTATGCTTATTGCAATAACAAAATATATTTTAAGAACAGAATATAATATGCAAGCAGGCCTAGATTCATGTGCAAATACTCCTACTTTCTAATTATGCAACCTTGGAAATTTTATTTCAGCTTTCCTGCCTTAGTTTTCTCTTGTGTAAAATGGCTTTGATAACTCTATGCACCTTAGCAGAATTGTGTGAGACTCTGGTAGAACTCACTTTAGCTGTGCATAGAAAAATAATAATAAGGTTAGCTTGATGTGTTCTAAATATGTTGGAGAGTTGACAATGTGAACATAATGATGATGAAACTGAGTGGTAATTGTGTTAATCATGATGATATTGATAGTCTAAACAAGATCAGGCACTTGATGGGATGAGTACTGGGTGTTATACTATATGTAGGCAAATCAAACTTCAATAAAAAATTTAAAAAAAATTTAAAAAGCCCCACAAGATCAGGAATAGCAAAACTAAAGAAAAAAACAATCTTGAATCAGATAACATTCTTGAGACTGGAGGTAGTGAAGGGGAGAAAGAGAGAGAGAGAGAAAGGGAAGAAGAGAGGGAAGGAGAAAGGAAAAGAAACAGATTAGGAGAATGACCAACTGCATGGATTATATTTCTTTTCCATGCCAGGAAGAGTGCAAGAGTACAAGATCACTGACTTAGGTTGAAAAATGCGTAAAGTCAGGGCAAAGCTTGACAATGACAACTTAAACACAGTGAAATAACTACCTGGATTCACCATACTATGATGTCAGAGGAAATAAAATAGAACAAAATAACCCTCTCATACAAAACAAACAACACACATGGAACCAAAACAAATAAAAATGAGATATACCAATGGACAGCAGATCAAACATGTTTGTATAAAGAGGAATAGTAATAGATTTATCAAGTGGAATACTCATTCCAGATGCCTACAGAACTAACTGCAGACTCAGTGGCATCTTGGGCACCGGGTGGCACAAAGGACAGTGCCGAAACAATATCAGAGCAGTTGTTTAAAAATTAATACATATACATGTTAGATTCCAGTTTCCTCTACAATCCTACAGACAACAGATTGCTAGAAAGAAGAGATATTTACTCTTCTGTGAAGATGAAACTTCCTGACTTCAAAATGGAGCTGTGGTTTTAATACATGTCTGGGGACAGGAGGGTGAAGTTAAATACTTGTGCATAAAAAAAGATATTGAAACTTTAAAAGCACACCAAAACTTAGTAAAGGCATATAGGGGAACCTGGGTGGCTCAGCCCATTAAGCATCTGCCTTTGGTTCAGGTCATGATCCCAGGGTCCTGGGATGGAGGCCTCTGGTTGGCTGGGCTCCCTGCTCAGCGGAGAGTCTGCTTCTCCATCCCCTCCCTCTGCTGTGCTATTGCTCATTCTCTCTGTCTCTGTCAAATGAATAAATAAAAAAAAAAAATCTTTAAAAGATTAGTAAGGGTATATGGAAACCAAGGAAATAAAGAGTTAGGATATATTAACTAGGGGTCAAACCTAGAAAGAAGACAGTTGATAATGAGCATAGGGCAGATTTTAACCCTAATCTGTTTGTGGATCCTCTTCTACCTGATTGTTAGATACAAGGTTAACTTTTCCAGGTCTGGATTTCCTTTTCCCCCATTGGATTTATATGGTCCTAGAGGCACAGATCTAGTCTTCCAAACATGTATCATGCTAGGACAAGTAACTAACTGATTTTGCATCATTATTCATGTTGCTATGTGGATTGGTGTGGCTTTTTAAAAATATTATTGGAGTTATTTATTCTCCCTCAATAAAGTGATGTTTTCAAGAAAAAAAATCATATTCCCTTAAGAACTAATGCTAAGCTAACGTTGGGAAACTCCTAGTATAATTTTTTATTCATTCTCAGTCATTTCATAGTTTTATCAATGTAGTGATGGTGATTGTACACCTATTTTATTTTCTTATTGATATATGAGCTATTTTTTATACACTTTTCTAATGTCATTTCATTGAAATTCCAAAATTCTAGTTTTCTTTCATAAGTCATGGTTCTTACAGAATATATAGAAACAGGAAGGGTCCTTGGTTATTTGATAGTGAATATTAATTCTATTAGTTTAAGGTTTGTTTACTTATGGGTCATCATTTAGGAAACTTCCCTTCCTTTTATTGAAAATTCTTCACAAAATTTGTTGACAGGTTTAATAAATGTTTTGTTGCTGTTGTTGTATATTATAAGTGATCATACTTGCCATTATAATTATTGATTAAGCTCAAAATTAACATTTACTAAAACAACATTTTGCATCCACTGAATTTGTATGTGTATGCATGTATATGCATGTACATACATGTATATTTATATATATGTATATGCATGTATATACATGTATATTTATATATATTTTCCTATTATAACTGTTACAGTTTTATTTGCAATTTCTAAAAATACAATCCTAAACAAACAAACAAAAGAACTAATGCTAATCAGTTTCTTAGTTAATATATGATCTTTTATAAGAATTGTAAAGAGCATCTTTATCCATTGGAACATGATTTGATTTGCAAAATGAAAAAGAATGTGCAAGGGCAAAAATTCAGTTTCTCCTTGTGGCTCCTTCGCTGTGATAAATTCTCAGTAACCCCTTAGTGAATTTTTTTTAAATAACACACACTGTTCAGGTTTAGTTACCTTGACCTAAAGTGCTAAAATATACCAAACAAACAAAAATTTAACAAAGTTTAAAAAAATCTTCTTCCTTTTTTTTTTTTTTTTAAAGACTTTATTTATTTGAGAGACAGAGAGCATGCATGAGAGAGAGCAGGCAGGAGCTGAGGCAGAGGGAGAGGGAGAGGGAGGAGCAGGTTCCCCACTGAGCAGGGAGCTCAAGCAGGGTTCAATCCTGGGTCTTGATCCCAGGGCCCTGGGATCATGATCTGGGCAAAAGGCAGATGTTTAACTGACTGAACCACCCACATGCCCCCTAAAATCTTCTTTCATTATTGTCTCTACTTGTCAAAAAACTGCTAGGTATATGGATTCCCATGATAAAATAGCATGTTACTAAATTCCAAGAAAGAAACAGACACATATCCATATTTCTGATACATAACTGGCTACATGGTTTGTAGGACTCAGTGAAAAAAGGAAACTGGGAGTCTCTTGGTTCAAAAAGACAACTGCAAGTCTTTTTTTTTTAATTTTTATTTATTTATGATAGTCACACACAGAGAGAGAGAGGGGCAGAGACATAGGAAGAGGGAGAAGCAGGCTCCAGCCTGACATGGGATTCAATCCTGGGTCTCCAGGATCACGCCCTGGGCCAAAGGCAGGTGCTAAACCGCTGCGCCACCCAGGGATCCTGACAACTGCAAGTCTTAAGCAAGCAGAAGTTTCCCCCTCCCTCTTGGTCTGGTGTGTCCCACCACCCCCAACATAAGGTATTGTGGAACTACAGGAGTCACAGGTCTATGAAGCCAGCATAGCTTCATATGTTTTTTGTTTCAGCAAACAAAACAACTTTTGTTTAACAAAAATCCTCCCTTTCACTTTCCCATTATTTCAACTGGAAAATATTTTTAATTTTTCTCCTCAAGGCAGATTTCTTCTGGTTGGCAAGTTAACTAATATGAACCTTGAGAAATGGGACAATTCTATTCTTTAAGGCCATTCGAAAGGCCTAAAATCACTAATCTCTCAAAGATAATTCTTACTGCATCCAGTAGTTTGCAGGCAAAGCTTTGGTTCCAGCTCTGTGAAAGTAAAAATGGAATATCTCATTTACTAAATAAAAATACAATGCTAAAAAATAGGTCAAATATATAAATGTAAACCATACTTATATGGCCCTAGGAAAGTTGAGAGCAAAAGAGAAAAAGAGAGGAAGAGAGCTTTCTGAAGAGTCTATTCTTTCTGTTCTGGATTATTTTGTTTTCTCCAGACTTCCGTTAATAAGTTGAATCATTATAGATGCTACAAATATTTTAGTTTTAATGTGTTATTCAAAGTAATTATATGCCAAGTGAATATGGAGTTCATATATTAAAATTACTTTTGATATAGGAAAGCTTTATCTTTTTTTTTTTTTTTTTTATGATAGTCACACAGAGAGAAAGAGAGAGAGAGAGAGAGAGGCAGAGACACAGGCAGAGGGAGAAGCAGGATCCATGTACCGGGAGCCCGACGTGGGATTTGATCCTGGGTCTCCAGGATCGTGCCCTGGGCCAAAGGCAGGCGCCAAACTGCTGTGCCACCCAGGGATCCCAAGCTTTATCCTTTTAAGATTAAGAACACATTGATCATGAGATTAAAAGTTAATATGAAATAATTATTCAAGAAATTTTAAATGTTTTGTAATTCCAAAAATCACTTGATAGTCAAGTTGCTTATTATTGAATTTACTCAACTTTGTGTATGTTTGTTGATAACCAATTTGTGTTTAGATTGGGTAATCCTGTTGTGTCTGAAGTTGTCATCCATTTTATCTAATATTTTATTTTATTTTTCAAAAGGTTTTATTATTCATTTTATTTTGAGAGAGAAAGTGAGTGCATGAGAGAGCATGGGCAGAGGAAGGGGCAGAGGGAGAGGTAGAGAAATAAGCAGACTCCCTACTGAGCCGGGAGCTGATGTAGGGCTCAATCCCAGGACCCTGGATCATGACCTCAGCCAAAGGCAGACATGTAACTGGTGTACTCAATATTTTATCCAATATTTTAGAATTTACAATTTACTGTTGATTTATGGCACTAGAATGAAACTGACGTAAATTTATGCCACGATGTATTTATAGAGAGAGGAAACATCAATGCAATCAACACAAAGGGTTGCATCAATGCAAAGGGTATTGTAATAGAATTAATAACAATAAAATACCTAGGAGTAGCACAATAAATATAATATCACAGATTGTTTCTTCTCATAAAAATTAAGCAAAGTGGTAAAGCATTTAGGTTTCAGATAGCAGTTATGCACCACAAAGCTGTTAGAAAACAAAGTTCTTGCCAGCTCACTGCTCTACTAACTTCAGCACGTTGTCTTCACCTTTATATGCCAAGATGGCATCAACTACCTTCCAGGTAGCAAGGTCAAGATAATGCTAAAGAAAAGAGTAGATCTGGGAGATCTCTTTTATTTTTGTTTTAAGATTTCGTTTATTTATTCATAAGAGACACAGAGAGAGGCAGAGACACAGGCAGAGGGAGAAGCAGGCTCCATGCAGGGAGCCCAATGCAGGACTCCAGGACTCCAGGATCAGGCCCTAGGCCAGGCCCTGGGCCAAAGGCAGACACTGAACTGCTGAGCCTCTCAGGCATCCCATGGCAGATCTCTTTTAAAGAAGGCTTCTGAGAGATGCCACAGGAGCCTTCCATTTCCATTTAATGGGTCAAAAAGGTATTCACAAGGTTACCTTAAACTCTAGGGAGGCTTAGAAATGGTGTCTCTATATTGGGGGTCTATGCACTAGCTAACACCTCCTACTGTTATGGAAGAAAGGTTGGCTGGTTAGTGGGACTTTAATTTTTCTGTCACAGACTATTGAGACTACACCAAAATAAAAAGCTTTTGCACAACAGAGGAAACCATTAACAAAACAAAAAGGTAACCTACTGAATGGGAGAAGATGTTTGCAAATGATATATCTGATAAAGGATTCATATCCAAAAACTATATAAAGAATTTATATAACCCAATACCAAAAAGCTATGAAATAATCCCAATTAAACACATATATGATGGAATATTATTGATAAAAAAACCTGAGACCTTGCCATTTGTGACAATATGAAAATTATTATGCTAAGTGAAATAAGTCTAATAGAGAAAGACAAATACCGTATGATTTCACTTGAATGTGGAATCTACAAAACAAAATGAACAAACAAACAAAAGCAGAAAGTGACCCATAAATGCAAACAACAAACTAATGATTGCCAATAGGGATGGGGATATGGAGATGAGCAAAATGGGTGAGGGGGAATGGGACACATAGGCTTCCCATTATAGAATTAATAAAGTCATGGGGATGAAAGGTACAACATAGGGAATATAGTCAAGGGTATTTTAATAGCATTTTATGGTGACTGCTCTTATGGTGAGCATAGCATAAGATATAGACTTATCAAATCACTATTTTATACACCCAAAATTGATTTAATATTGCTTGTCAATTATACTTCAATTTAAAAAAAAGAAAACTAGGTCTGATCATAAAGAATTTGAGTGGTTTAAGTTAAGGGGATCAAGGACAGCTATTAAAGTCTAGATACGGCAACATTTGCTTGAAACTTTGGGGATGAGATTATGCAACTATTGTCATTAACCGTGGTGGTAACAGAGACAAGTCTGAACCAAAATGTGGTAAGAAAAAAAAATGTGGTAAGAATCACATCAGGACATTTCCTGGTGTTCTATCTTGCTTTTGTAAGCCTGCTGGGACTTGTTCTGTTGTAGAATCCATTAGACTCCAGGAATAAGTGAATTAGGCAGCATGGGGTTAGAATTATTTGGATAGGCAATGTACAATTGGTGGTTCTGGTATCTTATTATAAAATAGTTCTATCACTTCTTAAAAAATGAGGTTCTATTGCAAGTTTATCCATCTGAATTTCTAGCATAATAGGAGAAAAATCAAAATTTCCTAAATTTAGAGAAAAGGTAGACAAGGAGGTCAGAAAGACAATGAGGTTATTTCTCAAACTGGAGGTTCAAAAAAGATAAAAATTAAGAATATTAGTGTCAGAAGGTGTGTTAATATAAGTTACCCCAGTCAGACCATGCTCTCTCTTATTATTTTCAGAAAGTTAGAAAATTAAGAATCAACCATTCCAGTATCACATTGCAATTTTCCAGGTGAAGAAGTGAGAGATGATGAGTGCTGGAGGCTTGTCCAAAGCAGAGACCTAACGTTTAGTAGTTACACAATTACTGGAAGCAATGACATGAAGGACTTTATATTTTTTCCCTCTCTCTTCCTTTTCTTCTTTTAACTTTTATTACTTCTTTATACAAAGCTTTGCTAAAACTGCCATAAACAGTACAAGGAGTGATGCTTTACACATTCTCCTTAAGTCTAGTAATTCTCTTCTCAGATACTTCAAACTTTTGTGCAGTTTGCTGATTTTAGATCTTCCTTCCCACCAACAGCTTCTACATCTGTAAACCATTGTCTGTTCACTCATCACACTGCCACTCATGGCTTACCCTCTCTGAGCTCTGAGGTGTGTAAGTGGCTATACTTTATGACATAAAAATAATACAATCCCATATGTTAGATGTTAATTAATGATTATTATGTTTTATGGATGATGGATTTGCATGCCAACAAGATTCACTAAGATAAGGACATTAAAATAAAAGGTATCAAAGGAGAGAAAGAGTACTTTTTATGTCATCTCATGATAGGAAGCACTTTACAAAAGACAAATATTCTCCCACTCCAAAAATAAATCAAAATCAAGAAAAATTAACACCGTAAGTAAACGTTTAAGTGAAGAATGATTTTGCCAGGGGGTCCTTTCTCTCCTTGTACCATACACTTCCCCTTCATTTAACTCCATACTTGTCCTAATTCTTCACAGCTTCATTTTTTCTGAATCATTGCCTCTGACTCTTGTTATTTATTCATTTATTTATTTATTCAAGCATTGACAATTCTGATACTTTCCCAGCTCAGCAACCTACAGATACATGACATCTGGATCTGGGGTCAAACTGGATACAAGATGATGGAATAAAGCTTCTGTGTGATGCCTTTCGGCATCCAAGCTGTAACCTTCAGGACTTGGAATTGATGGGCTGTGTTCTTACTAGTATGTGTTGTCTGGATCTGGCTTCTGCTATTCTGAACAACTCACACCTACAGAACCTGGACCTTGGGCACAATGACCTGCGGGATGATGGAGTAAAAATTCTATGTGAGGCTTTGAGACATCCAAACTGCAATATTCAGAGGCTTGGATTGGAATACTGTGGTTTGACCTCCCTGTGCTGTCAGGATCTCTCATCTACTCTTAGAAGCAACCAAAACCTGATAAAAATAAACCTGAAACAGAATACTTTAGGGTATGAAGGAATGATGAAGTTATGTGAAGTCTTGAAGTCTCCTGAATGTAAACTGAAAGTTCTGGGGGTGTGCAAAGAAGCATTTGATGAGGAAGCTCAGAAGCTGCTGGAAGCTGTGCGAATTAGCAATCCACACCTCATCATTAAGCGCGATTATAATGATGATGATGAAGATGGTTCCTGGTGGCGGTGTCCCTGATTTGAAGAACCTGATGTTCTTTTTAAAAGTAAAATGAAGGCCTCAGAGTGACTAGGCTTGGGCCTCTTAGCTTTAGGTGCTTTATGCCCAGACTGTTTAAGGTCTGTTAGATGTAGATGAGTCACTTCTCTGTAACATATCTGTTATACTTCACATGGGAGTTGAAAGGCTATAAAATAAAATGAAAAGCATAAAGCTCAAAAAAAAAAAAAAAAAAAAAAAAGAGTTTGTACAAATGATGACAGCAAAGTGAAGACATTGTACAGAATGTGTTAAATTTCTTGTACAAAATTGTTTATTTGCCTTTTCTTTGTTTGTAACTTATCTGTAAAAGGTTTCCCCCTGCTGTCAAAAAATATGCATGTATAGTAATTAGGACTTCATTCCTCCATGTTTTCTTCCCTTATCTTACTGTCATTGTCCTGAAACCTTATTTTAGAAAATTGATCAAGTAACATGTTGCATGTGGCTTACTCTGGATATATCTAAGCCCTTCTGCACATCTAAACTTAGATGGAGTTGGTCAAATGAGGGAACATCTGGGTTATGCCTTTTTTTTAAGTAGTTTTCTTTAGGAACTGTCAGCATGTTGTTGTTGAAGTGTGGAGTTGTAACTCTGCGTGGACTATGGACAGTCAACAATATGTACTTAAAAGTTGCACTATTGCAAAACGGGTGTATTATCCAGGTACTCGTACACTATTTTTTTTGTACTGCTGGTCCTGTACCAGAAACATTTTCTTTTATTGTTACTTGCTTTTTAAACTTTGTTTTAGCCACTTAAAGAAAATCTGCTTATGGCACAATTTGCCTCAAATCCATTCCAAGTTGTATATTTGTTTTCCAATAAAAAAATTACAATTTAAAAAAAAAAAAAAACTGGATAAAAAAAACCCATACTTGCCTGGTTATTGTTTAAAAGACAAAAAGATTTTCTTATAAATTGTACATATACAGAAAACAGAAGCTGAACCATAGGCAAAAGTGACAGAAAAGCCACCAGGAAAATAAAGCAAAAAAGAAGGAAGCTGACAGAGGGCACACGCCACAGAAGAGCAGCTAGTCAAGTGCAGCAGGCAGAGCTCCGCAACTCTGAAAGTCAAAGTTAAACTATGTCGGGGAGAGAGGCTGGTCAGGGAAGAAGCGGAGTCAGGGGCTTTTTTCTTCTACCTTGTACCCAGGGACTGACTTGGACAGTACAGAACGTTTGGAAGCATCTTTTCTTGGAGTAGCAGCTTTATCCTTGGATCTCTGTCTTCCCTGGAATGGCTCCTCCTGGCCGTCGGGAAGGCCTTCTCCTTCAGACACGTTGCCGGAGGAGCTGTCCGAAGTGCCTTTATGTTTCCGTTTCTCGTCGCCTCGACCATCCTCAGCATCATCAGAATCCCCGTCGCTGTCAAGGGCTGGGAGCTCAGGATCCAGAGGGGGCTCATAAAGCGCGGTGTTTAATGGCAAATACCGCAGCTCATCTGGTGAGTATCTTTTGTAGTATTCCTGGAACTGTCCGGGGATGAGGGCCACTGGGTAAGAACTGACCTTGGTTCGCTCAGTTGGTAACACTGTGTTTTTTTTTTTTTTTTTTTTTTTCTGGTGAAGAGGTAATGTGTTTATTAAAAATTATTTTTCCACCCAGAGGCAGTTAAAATTTATAATTTAAAACCCAGCCCACTACAAAAAGGGGAGGGAGTAAAAACTGTGCAACATTGACAAAAGAATCAACAGAGACAAGGCCCAGGAGGGGCAGCCCCGTGGCCCCGGGCCCCCGCCTCTCCCGAGGCCAAGAGCAGCAGCAGGAGGGTGGACATGGGGCTCCGTTCCAGCCCTGGGCATGGCCCGGTGTCCAGTCCTCCCTGGGGTGGGGGTGGGGTTTAGGGGAGGGCAGGGCCCCAGGGAGGGCCATTCAGCATGTGAATGTCTTCCCAGCAGTGACCTTGGCATTCCCAGAACAACATATGCTTTCTTTCCCCTGGCCCATCAGGTCAGCGTTCATGTTACAGAGCAATTTTAAATCTAGGGAGAAAGTAGATTATTTTAAAGGTTACGTAATCTCTTTTAAAGGTTATGTAAATGGGTTCCATTTTTGTAAATGTGCTTGAACTATTAGAAAAAAAAATAAACACTGAGCAAAAGTTTAAGAAATCAGCAGGTGGTAGTAAGCCATTTTTTTTTTTTTTGGCAAGATAAAGTCTACTGCTCAATTTAGACCAATATTTTTCCCTGAAATATATTGCTTGTAGTGGAGCAGTCAGCAGCAGGAAAAGCTTGAGTCTTATGACTTGGGCACTTGAGTGTTAATGTATAATATATGCCCCTTTGCTCATTATTTTCTCAGATTGGAAGGTCTCTCTCTCTCTCTCTCTCTCTTTTCTTCTGAATTCCCTAGCTAAACTCCAGAACTACATCCTCAGAGAAGCCTTCCCTGATCTCTGAAACATTGGGCAGAATGGACACTTGTCTATGGGTACAGAGCCCCTAGTTTTGAACCTCATTCTACTAATATTAACTTCATAAACTTGTCAGTTTTATTGATCTGACCCGAATTTTCATAAAATATCCAATATAAATAGTTTTTCTCTTTCAGGGTCATTTAAAAAATTACAAACCCTGGATTTAAAGTATTCAGCAACTGGATTTAATCAACTGGATTTAAATCAACTGGATTTAAAGATTCAGTAAATGATAATCTTACTACTCTTCAGTTTTCCCAGTTAGTTTTCTTCCTATTTTTATAATAATTTGATCCTTTTGTTCCCATGTTTGTGTATTACCCAGGACGACTACAAATCAAGTAGGAGAGAAGGATTAATGTACTAATAAATGTGTGGGAGGTGCAAGCCCAGAGTAACAGAAGTGGAGTGGAAGGGGAAATGCAGCAATAGAAGACATGATGCAGAACACAATAATTCCTTACTGTCCTGGCACCATTTCAAATTGAGCAGTGATGAGCTGCAGCAGTTATTTCACCCTATAGAATTTAGGATGGGTTGAGAGGAGTATCATTTGAAGTAGTCCTCTATAGGAAGGGATTTATGTGCTTGGATCCTTCCTGCCTCCTTTGTCATTGGTCTAGGTTCACCATATGGTCAGATAACACTTCCCCTTCCTGAGTTGAATCATTTGACTCTTCACTGGACATTTTGGAAGGGGGTCTTTCACCCTTCATTGTGTGTTTTTTATGCAAATCTGAAGGAGAAAGGTCAATTTGGTGAAAGTAGGTACCAACAGAACAAGAAAACATGATGTGGTTGGAATCTGGGAAGGCACACAGGTATATATGCTTATGTTTTGATTATACTGGGCAATACTTGAGGACAAATACTTTGCTTTTTTTTTTTGTATATATTGTACTTGGTATAGTGGTTGGTGCTGAGTGTCTGCTGGTAAGATAATTAAATGGAAGAATCAAACAATACACACATAGCAACATCATGGTACTAAAATAGTCTATAACTTTATTCCTTGGAAGATACAGTGAAACAATTACTTGATGAAATATATAAAATATCAACTGATTGAATTAGATTGCTGATTCAAATTATGATCATTTTTTAACCAATAAATTCCAATGAGTGAGCCACTTATTTGCTTTAGGAATTACCAAAATCATAGCGAAGAAACAAGGCAATCTGGGATATTTATACATCTATTGCTTTTTTTGCTTCTGCAAAATGATTGTTTCTCTTCCCTTTCTTTGCATGTCTTTTTCCATTTGTGACTTCCTAAAATGTTCTTACAGCTTTTTGCTCTTTTCTTTTACATTTACTGTTACACTGTTTTATTATAAAAACCTAAAAAAACAACCAAAATACTATATAAAACACACAGCCCTGAGGTTTGGATATTTTCCCTACACTGTATGTTTATAAAATGCTTTCTTTTTCTATTTTGTTGTGCATGTTTACGTGTGTGTGTGTGAAATCAATACAAATAACAATTACAGTAACTTAAAAAAACACAACAACTTAAATATCACACTTCTTTAAGGAAAAATACCTGTCATTCTACAGGATAGCATAGAAAACATTGGAAGTTAAAGTTGGGGGAGCCCTTAGGAGCAATATTTCAAATTTTTTTCAGCACTCACTGGCATAGAAAAGTGGACTATATTTGCATAACATCTAGATGGACAACTTAATTAAAATGAAATATCTACTTCAGGAAAAATGTAGCAGTACCCCTCGAGTCATGAATATGGATGGCTAGCAGGATCTTTTGAAAAGATCTTTGTCACGTTGGCAATTATGCAGCACAGGAGTCACTACTTGCTGCCCACCACACCAGCCCTATATGGTAGCAACAACTAATCATTGATCTATGTTCTATATTGAACTTGGAAGTAATAGTCCTAATGTTATTCTTTGATTCCAATGGGTTAGTTTCCCTCTAGCTTGGTCTCAGCAGAGCTTAGATTAGTGTTTTATTTGCCCCTGGTCATATACATTGAGTAAAGATTTAAATAGCTCAATGCAACATTTTAAAGCTCTGACTTTACTTAACATGTCATATATGAGTCCATCTTTGAATACAGAAAAAAAAGCACAACTTAAAGTCATCTACATAGCTAAATTTTCCAGAAGCAAAAGTATAGATCAGCATTTCACAAACTGCAAACATATATTATACTATATATGCAATTTCATTAGGACTTTCCTTTAGAAAATGTATTTTTTTTCTACTGGTAAAATTAGTATTGGTAACCCACATACTCTCTCTCCCACCTTTCTTTCCCACTACCATACTAACATTCATTATATTTATATGTAAATTAAAGCCTCAAAAAAAAAAAAAGCTGCAAAAATAGCCATTTTGTGTTATTTCAGTGCTATGGAAACTTCTGAGTTCAAAGAAACCTTGAATCAGAGAACATCTACAAATAGAAACTGGGAAAGTAGTTTTTCACAAAACTCACTTAGGAGACACTACTAGACACTACTAGATGAAGTTACATGGAAAAGTAGGAACTGATTTTCTATTCTTCAAGTCTTTTCTCAAAGACTGTACAAAAGAATCCATCCAGTATCTCTCAACTGGTTCTCTATCTGTAAAATGTTGAACTTCTGTTAAATTACCATCATAGTAGATCTTGTCTATTGTCATTTATTGATAGTTTTATAACACCTATTATTTAGGGTCAGTTACTTTACATTGAATTTAATCTGATTTTCATAACAATCATTCAAGGTGGGTATTAATATCCTATTACAGATGATGGAACTACAGGTAAAGTAGCTGAAAAAAAGTCCCTCAGTTCATTTGAATGACCTCATTTTTTTCTTATACTATAGTGCCTCCTTAGTGTATCCCTTTTTAAGTTGACCTTGAGCTCTAATGGGCAGATTGTCTCCAAATATCATCTCAACCCCCTCCTCACAAGCTACATGAATTGCCTTGAATATCCCCTAGAATTTTTTTCTATGCCTTTATATGTGTGTATGTGTACAAATTTATATAGAGAAATGTATTGATTACCAAGAAACAATCACTAGTAAAAAGGAAGTATTATCTAAAATATGAGTTAATTTTACATGTACCTGGACTGTGGGTATGTCACTAGAATAAATGTCAAATGACTTAAAAATAATATAATAAAATAGAATATTTGAGTCATTCAACAGCCCCTTCAACAAATGGTGTTGGGAAAACTGGACAACAACCTGCAAAAGAATGAAACTGGACCACTTTCTTGCACCATACCCAAACATAAACTCAAAATGGATTAAGGATCTAAATGTGACACCTGAAACCATAAAAATTCTAGAAAAGAGCACAGGCAGTAATTTCTCTGATACTGGCCGTAGCGACTTTTTTTCTATATAGGTCCCCTGGGGCAAGGGAAACAAAAGAAAAAATAAACTACTAGAATTTCATCAAAATAAAAAGCCTCTGCACAGTGTAAGAAATAATCAACAAAACTAAAAGACAACTTACTGAATGGAAGAAGATATTTGTAAATGACATATCTTATAAGGGCTTAATATTCAAAGAAATAATATGACTTAATACACACACAAATAAACAATTCAATTAAAAAATGGACAGAAGACATGAACAGACATTTCTCCAAAAAGACATACATATGGTCAACAGATACATGCAAAGATGCTTAATATCACTAATCATCAGGGAAATGAAAATCAAAACCATAAGGAGATATCATCTTCCATTTGTCAGAATTACTAAAATCAACAACAAAAGAAACAACAAATGATGGTTGAGGATGTGGAGAAAAAGGAATGCAAATGTACTGTTGGTAGGAGTGCAAACTGGTGCAGCCACCATGGAAAACACTTATCCTGTTATCCAGTCATTCCTACTACTGAGTATATACCCAAAGGATACAAAAACACTAATTTGAAAAGATATATGTACCTTGTGTTTATTGCTGCATTATTTACAATAGCCAAAGCTGGAAGTAATTCATGGAGAGATAAATAGGTAAAGAAGTAGAATATGAATATATATATATATATATATGCATATATATATGGTAGAATGAATATATATATATATATCAGCATACACACACACACACACACACACACAATGGGATATTACTGAGCCAAAAAAAATAATGAAATCTTGCCATTTTCAACCACATGGATGGGTCTAAAGGATATAATGCTAAGTGAAATAAGTCAGAGACAGACAAATAGTGTACAATTTCACTCATATGTAGAATTTAAGAAACAAAACAAAGAACAGAAGTAACAAGCAAAAAAGATTTGACTATAGAGAACAAAATTGTGGTTATTAGAGAAGAGGTGAATAGGGAGATGCATGAAATAGGTGAAGGGGATTAAGAATACATTTACCATGACTTCCATATTTTACACAAATATTCTCTGGATACACCAAAGTCACTTATCTAAGGACACATATATAATTTTATCTAATTTAATATCTCAGATTTGGTGGACAAAGTAGCTTAAATAGCAGTGGATATGTCCTCATCCTCTTCTAGACTCCCATTACTTCTCTTCGCACTCACATAATGTGCTATTTGGAGCAAAATATTTTTCTGAAACCATATTAATAGCATCCATTAAGGTATTTAACCCAAGTTTTCTTCACAGAGGCTTTTGAAGCGTAATTGAGGACTCAAGAGGTTTAATAACATAAATCACAAAATTTTTTAGCTAAATTTAAAGCATAATAAGAAAAGCACAAAATACTTCAAAGGGATGTTCATTCTGAGAATCCTTTAGAACATGGCTGATGAACTTGCACTGCCTTCATTGTTGTTATCTGGAGAAAGTGGCTATTGAGGCACATTAGAGTTCAGATGTGAGTCTTTCATCTGGGGCTGTACTTTGGTAGATGAATGAAATATTGGACAAGTGAGAACTTGAGGCCTAAACCAAGATACATATTCTGGCCAGCAGAATGGGAAGAGGGGATTTTGACAAGAGGAATTTTTTGAGGGGGAGAAATAGTTATTATAGCTGGGGAAGAAGGGAAGCCACAAAGGAAATAAAAATTGAGATGTCAAAGCTAGCTTCCTTCGCCTAATAAGAGTGTTTAACATTTTTGGTAAAACTGTCACCACATTTAGTTGCAAGGCATGCCCAGAGAGCATGTCTTAAAGTGGATTAATATGAAGTGAAATCCTAACTGTGAATGTACTGTAGCCAGAACGGTTGGTTGAGAGCAGAAGTAGCAATATAAAGGTCTTTACTAGCAGAGTTGAATTAATGGAGTGATGAAATGGGAAACAGTAATGTAGAATTATGGAAAGATAGTGCCTAGAACATCTATGTGACTGATTTTTTTAAATGTTTCATTTGTATCTTAACTATTTAGCAAAATGACAGAATTTCCCTGCCACACATCAGTTTCAAAAGCTAGTGCTACACATATAAAACAATTTCCCTTGAAGGGTTTCCTCAGATACACTGTCAACATTAGTGTAAGCACTGAAGATAAACCATTGAATGGAAATTGCTGCCTAAATTATTTCTTGCTGCTGAAATTGGAATCTCACTAATTTCTAAGTAAAAATATAGCTCTTATCAACAACTGGACCCAAGCAAAAGACTACCTCTACACAGAGACACTATTGGACTAATTGTTCTAAATATCCAGATGATTCAATCCTATGCCACCCTTATATGAATTAGCTTGATCTGTGGAGAAGGGGGGGAAAAAAAAAAAGGACAAGTACATATGTACTTTTTCCAAAAAGCATTTTATCTTCAAAACTTTTATTGCCATATTAACCAAAATGAGCTTAGCAGTATATAAAAAGCAGTTTTGGGGCATGTGGGTGGCTCAGTGGTTGAGCATCTGCTTTTGGCTCAGGTCGTGATCCCAGGATCCTGGGATTGAGTCCCACATCAGGGTCCCAGTGGGGAGCTTGCTTCTGCCTCTATGTCTCTGCCTCTCTCTGGGTCTCTCATGAATAAATGAATAAATAAATAAAATATTCAGGTTTTTTGGAGGGATCATGCTATCAATACTTCATGTTTGTGATGCTAGCTTATTTGTCCATCATTTAAAAATATGTAATCTACATTAGACACATCATAAATCCTTACACTAAGAACAAATGAGGTGAGGGAGGGAATTATAATTATGTTTATTTTAGCTTTTTTTTTAAGCCTCTCACCTGTCAGCAATGTTTCACAGGTGACAAAGGGTAGTGAAATCAGTTGGGTCTAGGAAGAGCTGTCTCATAGATGTATGCAGATATAGTTTAGTAAATGAAGGAATCACTTCACAGGAAAGAGAAGAAACCCACAGGGAGCAGTGAACATGGTTGCCACCTCAGGCCTATAGGAAGCTTTCATTATTCTAATATGAACCATGGGAGCATTTAAACCAAGATATCTGAGTAAATAACACTAGGAAGACTTATCCTATCCTTTATCTTTTATTTAAAAAACAAAGCAAAAGTCTTTGCTAAGTATGATATATTCTTTAAACTGGCATGTGAGGCTCTAGACAATCTGTCAAATTATGTCAGTATCATGCCAGATGATTCCAGGAGAGTCTATTTACATTTATTCCAGGCTCTAGCTATATCTAATTTCTAATTATTTCTTATCTGTGTCATGCTCTTTCAAGATTTTCCAACATTGACTTGGTTTTTCCTTTTCCCTAAAATTATCTTACTCATTCTCTTTGGCACAATCTTATATTCTCTGTACAAAGTCTTTAGAAGAAAGAAAGTCAAAAATTTTGTTTTCTGTGATGCTGCACTGATTACTCCTTTCTCTATACCTCAAAAAACTTTGTCCATACCTTTTTTAGAGTACCTACCCAACTTTGCTTTAAAAATCTGCTTTTCATGTGTGTATCTTCTAGTAAACATGTTATAGCTTCTAGGATATGGATTGTATTTTTTGTTTGTTTTAGCTTTTTAAACTTGTATCCTCAGAGCTCAGAATTGATCCTAATATGTATTTAATAAAGGTATATTGAGGGATCCCTGAGTGGTGCAGCGGTTTAGTGCCTGCCTTTGGCCCAGGGCACGATCCTGGAGACCCGGCATCGAATCCCACGTCGGGCTCCTGGTGCGTGGAGCCTGCTTCTCCCTCTGCCTGTGTCTCTGCCTCTCTATCTCTCTCTGTGACTATCATAAGTAAATAAATAAAAAAAAAAAAATAAAGGTATATTGATTCCCATTTTTGTCCTAATTTGAGGAATTCGTCCTATTTGAGGAATTCCCTATTATTTTCTATATTGCAAACTTCAGGTATATGAAAGGTCATGTTGCATAGAAGAAAGTAAAATGTATAGGTAGATAAGCTGCTGAATTCTGATTGAGAGATAGTCATTACATGCTATAGAACCCCAAGGAGATCACCATCTTTCTAGTTTCAGAAGGAGTTGGACCTTTTAGAACCCCTCCAACTATAAGAGTTTACATTCTTTTGAACATGTAAAGCACTTGACTTGGGCCACCAATTTTAAACTCACAAATATTAGGCCTGTTAGTATATTAATGAATACATATTTTGAATATCCTTTTGATAAACTACATAACTAATGCCATGGAAAGTACTCTATATTGTAGTTGTGGAAATAAAGAGATGTTTTTAGGTACGAGAATTGTTAGCTTTTATTTGTTAGCAATAAAATTTAAGTGAGACTAGCGTGACACAGACCAGAACGAGACTTTATACTACTGATGTTAACAAGAATGTCAAGCTATACTTTTTTAAAAAGGAGAAAAAAACTGCCCTATGCACACCAAAGAATACACACCTACACATGCACACAGACATCAGGCAATTAGCTCATGTGTAATGAGGGACAAAATGTTCATTAACTGGCAGTCAAAAGTCTTGAATAATCTTATACCACCAAAAAGTTAATTATACCCTGACTAGCAATAATTTTCTGTTGGGGCCATTTTTTCATAAACAGAATGGGAGTGATAGCCAAAATTATCTTTCAACTCCCTCCCAACTTACACTTTTGATTGATTGTTCCATGTTTTCTGAAATTAAACAACAACAACAACAAGATATGTGAGTTTGTGGTTCTATCACTAATATATACCTTCTAGTAGATGGGAAGTGTGGAGATATTCCTTAGCAGATGAGGAACTCCAAGCTTTTCCACTATTCTCAGAGCATGCTGACTTTGCAAGTCCAGTTCTTCCTAGCATTAATACAGGATGAAGCAAATGTCATTACCATATATTACTTGGCCTTGGAGAACGCCACGTTTTCCCCAGATCTGCAAAAAGTCATGATCATACTCTTGATAAATGATCAATGTAGTTAAGGAAGATTGACTCTCCAAACTACAGTATTCAGTTACAAATAATCCTAACATTTCTCACTCACCCTTCTAAACATACTCCATTATTTACAGCATCTATCCTGCCATGGCGGCAAAACACAAAAATGTCTGACACTATAGTAAATAATTGTGTTGATAATGTCCAAATTAAGACAGTCACCAATATTAGAATACTGAGCATGTTGCATAATCAATTTGAGTAAGAGATATTATATGTAATTGCCTCTATGCAAATAACTTTTAAAGAATTGTGTAGTTCTTCAGAGAGTTTCTGAATTGGGCAAATGGTCTGAACAACTGCAGAACACTATTTCATCTACTGTGTTTTTTTGCCCTGTTTTGTATATGGATTCTGGTGCAGTCTATTTTCAACCTAGAGTCTAAACTGTGATAGCTCCAACTATATGTTACACTTTGTCATTATTTGAGTTTTGTTCTAACAAATTTCTAAAATCTACTTTCAGATGAAGTTTTATTTATTTTTTTTTTCAGATGAAGTTTTAAATCCCCTCTGAAATAAAAATATTTCATTTAACTTGTTTGATAGCTGCCTAAATCTGAACAGTATTAACTATTTTCTTGTCTAACAACAGAATCAGTTTGTATAAAACTACTCAATGTCCTCTCAGAGAGATTCTGAAATCTACCAAAACTTAGAAAAGGGAGTAAATCTCCCAAGACTTTCTCTTCTATGATTACCTAAATTAATAATGTTTAATATTATCATGAAAGAAAACTGAGAAAGTATTACAAATCAAATAAAATGTAAATAATTTATATTCTCATGATTTCACAGTGTATTGCCTTTTAGTTTTTGTTTCTATGCAGAGGTTTACTTTTTATTTCCATAATTACTATCATATAATACATATTACTTTATAACCTGCATTTTCGCTTAACCTATGGGTTAATATGGCTCCACTCTTTGGAACCATAAGGATGAATTTAATCAAGTTCAACTTTACTACTGACATTTGACATTTTGATACTTGATCACAACAATGCTTATTTTAAAACATGTTTTAGAACATTATCATTATTGTTGTTTTTATAGTTAATAACTATCATATTAGTAACTTATCAAATTTACTCAGCTAAAAATTTATATAAATATTCCATTTAAATCTCTCCTCACATCTAGGGTGAAAAGAAAATTACTGTCCTCCATTGCAGATGAGACAAATGAGATTAAGAGATGTTAAAAGTTTTTCTTAAGATCATAAGAGTAGGAACCCGACACATATTTGTATTTTAGTCACTATTTCATTGAAGGCTAAGCAAAGTTGAAATAGGCAGATGTAGCGAGGTTGAGACATGGGTCTATTCCAACAGAAAATAGACAGAAAGAAACACAAGATACTGACCAACAACCCAGTTTTTCTTTTGCTTTTATCAGATGGGGTTCTGTGTTTCTTGCTCTCTTCTTAGCTCTTTAAATGTGATAGATCACATTAAACTCTTCTTAATTGCAGAAGTTTGTGCTCCTGATCTCTAAAATTTGAGGCACTAACTCCAAAATAGAACTTATTCTAGAACTCAATTTACATTCCTGGCTCTGTCCATATATCAATGCATGGCACACAGTAAAACTAGGGAGTAGTGCTTATATCCCAGATTAAGAAGCTGCTAGCTTCTCTTCTGGAAAAAAGGAGAAGCTGGGTAGGGGATGCAAAGTCACATCTAAATACACATAATGATACCATCATGCATATGAGGCTAAATAGAAAAATAACAATTTCAGATTGATGAAAAAGTAATCATTACATTAGAAGACATTTCAGACTTAGAGGGCTCAGAAGTCATTCTGAAAACATTTTCTTCATAAAACGGAAGCAAATTTCTCAAAAATGTTTACATAAAATATATTACTAATATTTTGAATTAAAAAGTCAATGAAGTAAAAACCATACTAGTAAGATAAAATCTTAACTGAAAAATCTTAAAATAGAAAACTTTATAGCACTATAAACCATTACTTTAAGAATATTTTGAGACTATACGAACATATTTTTTAACAGATGATTAGGGAGTAGAATATGATGGAAAATAAGTTTCCAGTGTTTAAACCATGAATTAAATATGTCCAAGAATAAAGAGGATATGGCCCTGAAATAATAATTGAAGAAATTTTTCTGGATATAAAATTAGAGATCTCATGCTATGAAGATTCATACAATTCCAAACAAAGGTAATGTCAGACATAAATGCCAAGATATTCTGAGTAAAGTGTTAATTAAACTATTAAGAGTATTTCTTCAAAATTTGTAAAGAAAGAGGACACATTGCCTGCAAAAGCATTAAAATCCATTTAATCTACAAATTTCCATTTTCTACCAATACAATCAATTACTAGGACAATATACAGAAAATCATCAGGAGAAACTATATGGACTCCAATTTTTATATTTCTACTAAACTGTAATTTATATGAAAAGACAGTGGAAAGATGATTCTCCAAAATGAGAAGATTAGAAAACATGACATGCGATTACCTTTGCTAAAAAATTACTTGAAAATATTCACATTACCAAGCAATAATCATAACCATGATTACTGAATGGAGAAACTGAATTTGGAAATAGCTAGAGGCATTTTTCTTCAAATAGTGATGTATTTACATTTTTCTTTCAGTCTATTTTAGGACACTTCCTATCATACACGTTCATAATTAAGAGGATTTAGTCACGGGTCCTTTCTCTTACTCCTTTTTCATCTCTCCTCTCCTCTTTTTATCCTCTCTTCTCTCAAAAGTGTCTCAGGTTTAAGATATAACTCTGGGAATTCCTTATCTCACAGAATCTTTGCCTGTGACTCTATGTCGGGGCCAAGAGTACCTGCAACCTACAGTTATTTAAGCCAGAGTTTGAAATCAACTTGACAATTCCTTCTTCCATATCTCTAATCCCTCAGGATGTACCAATGTTTCTACAACCAAAGTATAACTCAAGCCCATCACCCTTCTACTTGTCTGATGCCACACTTTAATCCAAACCTCCATAGTCCTGCATTTCAAAGATTATATCATATTCCTAGTTGAACAGTTCATGAATCTTCCTGTTCATTCCCCTCTCCTAATACACACCCACCCACTCTAACTCATCTTCCATGTATAATTTTTCCAAGTCAGGTTATACTTCTACTTAGAAGTCTCTTTACCCTCTTTGTTTACTGCCACTATTTAGGTCTTAAATTTCCTTCCTCAGAGTCATTCCCTGACTCTCAAACCAATGTTAACTCTTCTTCATAATTTCCTTCATGTTACCATATAGTTTCTTTCAGAGTGCTCATCACAATTTTTGTCATGTCCTCCTTTCACAGCATTTACCACAATGTGTACTTATTTCTTTCCTGACTTGCTTCTCTGCTATATTTCCTGACTTGCTTCTCTGCTATATTGGGAGATGCCTAAGTTTTTGAGGTGATCAGTATCTATCTTTGCCCAGAATAGGTGTGCACTACTATAGGATTAACTAATGATTGGTGATTATTTTATTATATATTGCCACTAAAGAATGTTTCAAACATCATGGAATAGGTATATAAAACATACCATGATAATTTAGGGGAAAGATAACACATTTCATATTTTGAAAGTTAAGCACTTGCAGTAAATTGATAGTATACTACTGCTGGGGTTGACTTCAAGAAGCTAAGATCCTGAAAACTGTATTCCCCAGAATGAAGGACCTCTTTGTAAGGGTACTTAGGTGGTCATGTTTATGAAAAAAGAAGCAACATACACTCCCTCAACAATCACATTCAGAAAGGCATTAAGGAGGAGAGTAGGCTGGGGTGCAGAGAATTATTTATTGACTGTGGACCTATATTCTCCCACAGAAAATCTTGGATGTGGGGACCTGGGCAGTTCAGTCTGTTAAGCATCTGACTCTTGATTTCAGCTCAGGTCTTGATTTCAGGGTTGTGAGTTCAAGCCTGGCTTTGGGCTCCATGCTGGTCACAGAGTCTACGAAGAAAGAAGAAAAAAAGAAAGAAAGAAAGAAAGAAAGAAAGAAAGAAAGAAAGAAAGAAAGAAAGAAAGAAAGAAAGGAAGAAAGAAAGAAAGAAAGAAAGAAAGAAAGAAAGAAAGAAGAAAGAAGAAAGAGAAAGAAAGAAAGAAAGAAAGAAAGAAAGAAAGAAAGAAAGAAAGAAAGAAGAGAAGAGAAGAAGAAGAAGAAGAAGAAGAAGAGAAGAAGAAGAAGAAGAAGAAGAAGAAGAAGAAGAAGAAGAAGAAGAAGAAGAAAGAAGAAGAAGAAGAAGAAGAAGAAGAAGAAGAAGAAGAAGAAGAAGAAGAGAAGAAATAATAATAATCTTGGATGCTAAGCATTTAGAGCTTGCGTATGCATCTTGTTTCAAAGTGTTAAGATGTACTAAATTAATGTCAGGTAAATCTTTACTTGAAAGGAGTAGATGGGCACTGGAAGTGAAGGAGCTTGTTCATTGCCACCTGAAATGATCTTCAGTAGCAAGAAACACTTAAGGGCATTGTGCACAAGACAGAGGGCTGTCACCACTATTTTTTTAAGATTTTATTTATTTGAAAGAGAGAGGGAGTGAAAAAGGGAGAGGGGGTAGAGAATCTGAAGCAGACTCTATATGGAGCTCAGAGTCAAAACCAAGAGTCGGTTGCTTAATCCACTAAGCCACCCAGATGCTCTTATCATCACTAAGAAAGACAGGTGATTAAACTCAGCTTTCTACCTTTTACAAGACAGAACTCTTGATTAGAAGGAAGTAATATTGTTTCTTCACACCAATTTTTAGAGGCAACAAATTATGAGAGAAATAAAACCCTTTTAACCAATTTTTTTTTTATTTTTTTAACCAAATTTTGTGTGATAGAAGTTAAAAAGCCAAAATCTTCCATCTTCTGCTTTGCCTCTTGGGTGAATTTGGAGAAATCATTTACCTAGCAGCATCACTGTAACATTCCATCATTGGCTAGATAAGTAGAAATCTCCACACGATTAATAAATTACTTGTTCCAATGGCACCAGCATCATTATTATATCCCTATACCAAGTACCCAAACATACCGAACTTTTTTTCTTCAAGATTTTATTTATTTATTCATAAGAGACACACAGAAAGAGAGAGAGGCAGAGACAGAGGCAGAGGAAGA
Source organism: Vulpes lagopus (assembly GCF_018345385.1). Lineage (NCBI taxonomy): Eukaryota > Metazoa > Chordata > Mammalia > Carnivora > Canidae > Vulpes > Vulpes lagopus. The sequence continues at coordinate 92,267,257 of NC_054828.1, read as the reverse complement.
AGCAGGCTCTATGCAGGGAGCCTGATATGGGACTCGATCCTGGGTCTCCAGGATCATACCCTGGGCTGAAGGTGGTGCTAAACCACTCAGCCACCTGGGCTGCCCGCATATTGAACTTTTATTCATATTCAATACAGTTTATGGTATTTTCGTCTTTGAAAATATTAAACTGTTTGTTCTCTTCAGGTTAAATGCCAATAAACCATCAAAAACCAGCTGTGGTATTTTTAAAAGAGTGATGGTAGGACACATGAGCACAGTTTTGTCATTGCCCTGGTTTTCAGTAATACCAGCAGCTTCCCTGGCTCTTGGCTTTGTTATTACTATTCATTGGGAGAAAAGGTTTTCCTTCATTTCTCAAAAGCAAAAAGGAAAGATCTATTTGTTAGATTTTATATACTCAATGCAAATATTGTGACTCCCAGACCAGCCCCCAAATCTGAGCATCATTTCTCAGTTATCAATCCTGTTAGCCAGGACAGCGAGTGGAAGTGTGAGATACCATTATTACAAGCAGCTAAACAGTTGGGCTTTAAAGAAAGTTATAATTTACAACAAAAGAGGCATAAATTGGAATTGATTTCATTAGAGGAACAACACCCGCAAAATAATGATACTACTTTTTCTTTAGGGACACTATTGCATTACAGTTGTGCTTCACTAAATTAAAAATGCTATCAAGTTGGTAGTAAATTCTGAAGTTTGCTACTGAGCAAACTCGAAAGGCCATTTAGAGGCCAGGAGCTCATATATATCAATGGAAACAAATTAGACACAAAGTTTAAAATTCAGTTTTCATTATAGGAAACTTTGAAAGTATATCAACATTTGATCACTTTTGTTGTTGTTCATACTGGATTTAAATGACTCAGCAGATGATTTCACTGATGTTTAGCTGCTGAAGAAGGTGCACTTAAAGAAGCCGAGTATTTGAGAGTTCAAGAATATTTGGATTGTGGGCTGCTCTACAATGAATAGAATTATTCCAAATGAATTATTCTATACTTATTCTCTAAACCAGTGCTTAAAATGGCCTGGTAAACAATCCCAATGAAAAGCTTTAAGAGCTTTAAATAATCAGCTGCTTTTTATTTCATAAAACGTTCAGTGTTAATGCTCCAGAAGTGGAAAGCTTGTACATGGGGTGGGGATGAGGGCAAATATTAAACTGAAATAAATTACCAAATCATCTTTGGAAGAAAAGTTCTATCTTGCTTGTATTTTTAACTGGCATCAATCAATCAAAATGTCACAAGCATTAAGGGTTAAGGGCACAGGTTGAACAATGCAGAAGGATTATAAGGGACTAAAAAATATCAAGCTTGAGAAGAGTTCTTGTCCCAGAAATAACCACCCACAAGCCAAACATCACAAGGAAATGTGGATGCCTGACAACAGTCAAGCAGAAGATAAAAACAAAGCGCAGGAACTATTCCAATGAAAGAGGATAATACAGAATTATAAGTCTGGACTACCATTTATTAGTAAAAATGAGACGAGCTAATTCTAAAGTTTTTTCCCATTTTATAGATGTGGAATAATGAAAAACAAATTTGCTACTCCTTTATCTGAAAATCTGTTTATTTTTTTCATTTTTTCTGCAGTCCTTTTGACTTTTTAAAAATATTTTATTTATTCACTCCTGAGAGACACAAAGAGAGAGAGAGGCAGAGACACAGGCAGAGGGAGAAGCAGGCTCCATGCAGGGAGCCCGACGTGGGACTTGATCCTGGTCTCCAGCATAGCACCCTAGGCTGAAGGTGGTGCTAAACTGCTGAGCCACAGGGCCTACCCAGTCCTTTTGACTTTATGAGCATTTTCACTTGTGGCTGCATGTACTTTTTTACTTTATTTTTTGCCATATTTTAAAATAAATTTGTTTTTATTGGTGTTCAATTTACCAACATATAGAATAACACCCAGTGCTCATCCCGTCATGTGCACTCCTCAGTGCCCATCACCCATTCACCCCCAACCCCCGCCCTCCTCCCCTTCCACCACCCCTAGTTCATTTCCCAGAGTTAGGAGTCTTTATGTTCTTGTCTCCCTTTCTGATATTTCCCACACATTTCTTCTCCCCTTATATTCCCTTTCACTATTATTTATATTCCCCAAATGAATGAGAGCATATAATGTTTGTCCTTCTCCGACTGACTTACTTCACTCAGCATAATACCCTTCCAGTTTTTTGATGGATGCTTGTATTGCGATGTATTTCCACCTTAGGACTGCTTTTGCTGCATCACAAAGATTTTGAACGGTTGTATCTTCATTCTCATTAGTTTCCATGAATCTTTTTAATTCTTCCTTAATTTCCTGGTTGACCCTTTCATCTTTTAGCAGGATGGTCCTTAACCTCTATGTGTTTGAGGTCCTTCCAAACTTCTTGTTGTGATTTAGTTCTAATTTCAAGGCATTATGGTCTGAGAATATGCAGGGGATGATCCCAATCTTTTGATATTGGTTCAGACCCGATTTGTGACCCAGTATGTGGTCTATTCTGGAGAAAGTTCCATGTGCACTTGAGAAGAATGTGTGTTCAGTTGAGTTTGGATGTAAAGTTCTGTAGATATCTGTGAAATCCATCTGGTCCAGTGTAGTATTTAAAGGTCTCGATTCGGGCTCCCCTGGTGGCTTAGCAGTTTAACGCCGCCTGCAGCCCGGGGTCTGATCCTGGAGACCCCGGATCGAGTCGCGCCTCGGGCTCCCTGCATGGAGCCTGCTTCTCCCTGTGCCTGTGTCTCTGCCTCTCAGTCTCTCTCTCTGAATAAATACATTAAAAAAAAATGCTTAAAGCTCTCGTTTCTTTGGAGATGTTGTGCTTAGAAGACCTATCGAAAATAGAAAGAGTTAGATTGAAGTCACCAAGTATAAGTGTATTATTATCTAAATATTTCTTCACTTTGGTTATTAATTGATTGATGTATTTGGCCGCTCCCACATTCGGGGCATATATATTGAGGATTGTTAAGTCCTCTTGTTGGATAGATCCTTTAAGTATGATATAGTGTCCTTCATCTCTCACTACAGTCTTTGGGGTAAATTTTAGTTTATCTGATATAAGGATGGCAACCCCTGCTTTCTTTTGAGGACCATTTGAATGGTAAATGGTTCTCCAACCTTTTATTTTCAGGTTGTAGGTGTCCTTCTGTCTAAAATGAGTCTCTTGTAGACAGCAAATAGATGGGTCCTGCTTTTTTATCCCGTGTGAAATCCTGGGCCTTTTGATGGGGCCAATCACGTTCAGAGTTACTATTGAAAGATATGAGTTTAGTGTCACCAAGATATCTATTCAGTCCTTGTTTTTGTGGATTATTCCCACTGAACTTCTTCTTAAAGAGGAATTTTAAGAGTCCCCCTTAAAATTTCTTGCAGAGCTGTTTTGGAGGTCACATATTCTTCTAGTTCCTGCCTGTCTTGGAAGTTCTTGATCTCTCCTTCCATTTTGAATGAGAGCCTTGCTGGATAAAGTATTCTTGGTTGCATGTCCTTCTCATTTAGGACCCTGAATATATCCCGCCAGCCCTTTCTGGCCTGCCAGGTCTCTGTGGAGAGGTCTATTGTTACCCTAATACTCCTCCCCATAAAAGTCAGGGATTTCTTGTCTCTTGGTGCTTTAAGGATCTTCTCTTTATCTTTGGAATTTGCAAGCTTCACTATTAAATGTCGAGGTGTTGAACGGTTTTTATTGATTTTAGGGGTGGGGGGATCTCTCTGTTTCCTGGATCTGAATGCCTGTTTCCCTTCCCAGATTAGGAAAGTTTTCAGCTATGATTTGTTCAAATACATATTCTGGCCCTCTGTCCCTTTTGGCGCCCTCGGGAATCCCAATTAAATGTAGGTTTTTCTTCCTCAGGCTGTCGTTTATTTCCCTTAATCTATCTTCATGGTCTTTTAATTGTTTGTCTCTTTTTTCCTCAGTTTCCCTCTTTGCCATCAACTTGTCTTCTATGTCACTCACTCATTCTTCCACCTCGTTAACCCTCGTTGTTAGGACTTCTAGTTTGGATTGCATCTCATTCAATTGATTTTTAATTTTTGCCTGATTAGATCTAAATTCTGCAGTCATGAAGTCTCTTGAGTCCTTTATGCTTTTTTCTAGAGCCACCAGTAGTTGTATGATAGTGCTTCTGAATTGGCTTTCTGACATTGAATTGTACTCCAGATTTTGTAACTCTGTGGGATAGAAGACTCTTTTTGATTCTTTCTTTTGAGGTGAGATTTTCCTTCTAGTCATTTTGCTCAGTGCAGAGTGACCGAAAACAAGTTGTATTTGGACAAGGAGAAAAAGAGAGAGAAGGAAGCAAAGAAAGGAGAAAAAGAAAAAAGAAAAAAGAAGAAAGAAAGAAAAAAAAGAGAAAGAAAAGGAAAGAAAGGGGAAAAAAACGGTGGAGGAAGCAAACAAACTAAAAAGAAAAAAAAAAAAAAACCACGGGGGAGTATCTTCTGATTCTGTATACCTTAAGTCCCTTGACTTCCCTTGGAACTGGTTCATCTAGCTGGTTTTCTGGGGGAGGGGCCTGCTGTGCTGATTTTCAGGTGTTAGCACTTGGGGGAGCTGCTCTGCCCCCTGCCTGGTGCAGGGCTCAGTGAGTAATGTTTATCCTGTTTGTCTGGTGAGGCCTCTGTGATGCTCAGTGGGGGTTGTTTACTTCGTGAGGCCCCAGGAGAAACAACCCCAGTGGCAGAGGCCAGCTCTGGAGCCCTGGAGTCAGTTCCTGCAGTAGCTCCAGAGCTCTCCGTCTGCAGGGCCTGGAGGCTCCGGGGCGGGGCGCTGATCTGCTCAGCCCCGGGCAGGAGCCTCCTTGCTGTCCTGGGCCCTCCCGGCCTCTGCCTGTCCCGGGGGAGGCCGGATCCTGGGCTGTGTCCTGGCGCCCAGGGCCCCGGAGCCTGCACTGTTGGATTCGCAGTCCCGCCCCGCAGCCCCCTCCGCGGAGCCGCCGCCCAAGCCCCTCCGAGCTGCTCCGGGTCCCGCCGTGCACGCTGCAGCCCTTAGGGAGCTCGGCGCACTCTCCCGGGGCGCAGGTGCCTGTTAGTGTCCCAGGGAGCCCGAGGGCATCCCCGCCCTCCTGGGTCCTGCTCCAACTCCCTGCGAGCCCCTTTCCGTGGGGAAGGTCGGTGCAGCTCCTGCTCCTCCGGGACGGGGCTCTCCTGTCCTGGGGACACTCACCCCGGCCTCAGCCCGGCTCTTCGCTGGGGCCCCTCCCCCTTGGAGGCCTTTTGTTTCCTTATATCTTTTTCCCGTCTTCCTACCTTGATAGAAGCGTGAACTCTTCTCACTGTAGCATTCCAGCTGTTATCTCTTTAAATCTCAGGCCGAATTCGTAGATTTTCAGGATAATTTGATGGTTATCTAGGTAATTTGGTGGGGACAGGTGACCTGGGGACCCTACTCTTCCGCCATCTTGCCCCTCCTCTGCATGTACTTTTTTATTTAAAAAAATCATTCTATGAGATTATTTAATTCTTTCATAATTTTATACATGTCCCACTTTCATCAAACTGTGAAATTACATGTCTCAATAAACTTAATTGCAGTAGCTACAGAACTCTCTGTTGGTTTAAATAGGAATTTAAGTTTTATTCTCTTTCCTAGAATTTTTGAGACTCTTATGTAGATCTTCATTGGTGCATTTAAATATCTGATTAAATGCTTCTTCTTTTTAAGATTTATTTACTTTTGAGACAGAGAGAAAGACAGCAAGTGAGCATGCACATTGCGGAGCAGCAGAGGGAGAAGGAAAAAATCTCATGCAGACTCCACAATGAGTGCAGAGCCCTACCCGTGCTCAGTCTCATAACCCTGACATCACAATCTTAGTGGAAGCCAAAAGTCGCCAGTTCAACTGACTCTACACCACATAGGTGCCTCTAAGTGCATCTTCTTTTTTTCCCTTTTAAGATTTTTTTTAAAGATTTTATTTATTTATACATGAAAGACAGTGAGAGAGAGAGAGAGAGAGAGAGAGAGAGGCAGAGACACAGGCAGAGGGAGGAACAGGCTCCCTGAGGTGAGCCTCGTGGGGGACTTGATCCCAAGACCCTGGGATCACAACCTGAGCCAAAGGCAGATGCTCAACCACTGAGCTACCCAGGCACCCCCCCCCCCATTTTTAGGATTTTATTTATTTATTTGAGAGAGAGAGTGTGTATGAGCAGGAGCAGAGTAGGGTCAGAGGGAGAGGCAGAAGCAGGCTCCCCACTGTGCAAGAGGCCTGACATTGGACTCAATCCCAGGACCCTGAGTTCATGACCTGAGCCAAAGGCAGACACTCAACCAACAGAAGCACCCAGGCACCAACCCCCCAAATGTTTCTTATTTCTGCTCTTTTCTTTATTCTCTTTTTCCAAGTATGGTCCGAGATCTTTCCTTTAAGTCACTGCCATGATCACAGAGAACATATTGTTACTTTTAACAAGCATGGAAGTACAACAAAGAAAGTAAATAGGTGGCTATTTTATTTCTCAAAAGCCCAGGTTTAATTTAATTTGGGGCTCTTTATTCTGCTACCATACTTCCACATGTTGCAGAGATCCCCTAGCTCCATAAAAAACAAACAAAAACAAACAAAAAACACAATGTTTAGCACCTGCCTATTTCTAAGATTATATTTCTTTTGAGAATGATGTCCCAGAGTCCCAGAATGAAATCCCTGCCTTTAATTTAAGCCCTACCTCAACAGTCCTCATTACTTATTCATCATCCTTTCTAGAACTATAGTAATTATGACCCAAGAGAGAGAAAATCCCTTCAGGGAAAATCCCACCACCACTTTAAGAAGTGTATTAATGCCCAGTAGCCCCAGTAGAATATGGACATCAGAACACAATGGTGTAAATGAAGGCCACTCTAACTCCACCTTATCAGATAATTCCAGCATCTGATTTATATAGATGTTGGCACCAGTTAAATGCTTTTTCTCATTCAAGTTATGATTTTTCTGGATTGTTGGGTGAAGAGTAATTTTCTCTTGTATATGGATTTTTTTCTATTGTTAAGGAATCCTAAGTCTTACTTAAATCTTAACTGTAACTATAACCATAGCACATAGGTTCTGGCCTACATTGGTGGGCTATGGTTCCAACAACAATTTAATTTTCGGAGACACTGCAGTGCTATGTTTTTGTGCTTGATGTATCTGGTGGTGCTAGGGCTCCCGCTGGTTCCTGATCTTCCTGCCTGAGGGAGCAAATGTAATTTCTCCATGCTGGGTCACCTGGTACCCCTAGAAACACGAAAAGAATATCCAGCCTACAGGAAAAAGAGGGCATGTAGGCCTGGCCACTGTTTGTTGCAGTATCCCACTTGCTGTCACCTGTTGATGTTGGCATGGTGAATTTAGGATCCAGAAGATAAAGGAGATTTCCTAGCCTGCTACATGTTATGGTGTGATACTTCCTGCCTGTGGGGAAAGGAGAGCACCTGCTAGGCTGGTAGCCCTTGCGTAATTCCATTGCTGCTGATGCTTGGCTGCCTGGTGTTTCTACGTAGGGAAGGGGAATCTCAAACCCAAGCAGGGGGATGGGGAAAGGAGAGAGCTATACTCACTGCTATTGTTAATGGGGCTTGATATAGTAGTCAGGATATCTCTGAGCAGGTGGGGTCTAACTAAATTCTGGTCTAATGGTTTTAGGGAGAATGATGGGCTGATATCATTTTCAATGAAGCTCATTTTCAATAGGGGGGTCTTAAACCATGTCCTCCAGTATAGGTCAAATACTGAAGACAATATTGTCTTTAGTACCCTTATAGTCACTACTATCATTTCTCAGTTGGCTAGAAATTGGTAGAAAGTTATTATGTCATCCTAAGCTCCCAGCAAAATTTACTGTAAGATTAAACATAGGGATGGATATTTGGGATCGAAGCAGGTAGAAAGGTTAAGGCTGTTTACTATATGGTGGTTGCAGCATATTGAATGGGGCTTATGCTGAAAAAAAAAAGGTTTTCATTTCTTTTTAGGACTTCCATTAACATTATTGAATGGAAATGGGTGATTTTTTAAGGGGAGGGGCACAAATATGGGGAGTGGCAGAGGGCAGAATGAGACAGAGAATCTTAAGCATGCTCCACATCCAACACAGAGCCTGATGCAGGGCTCAATTCTATGACCCAAAGTTCATGACCTGAGCCAAAATCAGGAGTTGGGTGCTTAACTGACTGAGCCACCCAAGTGCCCCAAAGGTGAGGATTTTTTAAAAAGTAGGTATATATGCCACAAGAGTTAGATTAGTAGTGCAAATATTTTTCATCTTTTAATATTTGGTGCCATGTAACAATAAATGTTATTTTGTCATTAGAATAATAATACCCAAAATCAATTCTCTTTCATCTATTTAAACATTGTTAGGGACAAATTATCCCAGTAATTGTGCCTAGACTTTAACCTCTGCACATCACATCTAACCTAAACTAACTGCTGCTCACCATAGTATATTCATGGTTCTACACAAAGATAACTCAGATGATGGTGAATTTTATAAATCACTGAGGAAGATGTACAACAAGCACTTTTAATAAGAATTTTAGCATGCAAGTTGACCAAGGTAAAGGAAAATCTGAATGACATTTTCACAATCTAATGAGCAATATATTAGTAAAGCAAAGCCTATACTCAGTAAAGAAGGCCTGTACTTTTGTACTTGAAATGCCTTGTAACGGATTCAGGTTGGCATGGGAACTGCACAGAATGTTAAGCAACAAACAGAAAAAAAACAAAGCATGTGTCAAATGAACCTAAGAAATAGATGGCTCAGGAGATGGTGTTTGCATTGGAAAGAACAAAACATGAATCTGGTGAGTATATTTTAAAGGATAGGGAAATACTTGTGAGGAGTTTATTGGAGTCCAACAAAACATACATGAAAAGAATTACAGGAGTAATGCCAAAAGAAAACTTATGTTAAATATATAATTAAATATTTTTAAAGATTGATGAAAAGCAAAATATCTTATGCATTATAAACAATTATAGGATTCAGAAGAATGAATGACGTTCAGACAGGATTCAAAAATTAAAAGACTAATTTTAGAGTTGTTTTGTTTTGTTTTTTATTTTTATTTTTTTAAAGTTTTGTTTATTTATTTGAGAGAGAGAGTGTGTGTGTATGAGTGGGAGGGGACGAGGGATAGAAAGAAAGAATCTCAAGCAGACGCAGTGCTAAGCATGGAGCCTGGCATGGGGTTTGAACTCAGAACCCTGAGATCATGACCTGAGCTGAAATTAAGGGTGGATGCTTAACGACTGTCCCATCCAGGTGCCCCTTCTTTGTTTTTTTTTAAATATATAGGGTGATTCTTATAGAGAAAGTCTGACCCAGAAAATTCTTGAGAGTTTACAGAGAGGTAATCATAAAAAGGTAGTGGGCAAGTTTCCTTGCATTAATGGAATAGCTGCAAAAGGTTTAATTAGATATAAGGAAAAGGCTGGAGGCGGGGCAAGATGGCAGAAGAGTAGGGTCCCCAAGTCACCTGTCCCCACCAAATTACCTAGATAACCTTCAAATCATCTTGAAAACCTACGAATTCGGCCTGAGATTTAAAGAGAGACCAGCTGGAACGCTACAGTGAGAAGAGTTCGCGCTTCTATCAAGGTAGGAAGAGGGGGAAAAAGAAATAAAGAAATAAAAGGCCTCCAAAGGGGAGGGGCCCCGCGAGGAGCCGGGCTGAGGCCGGGGCGAGTGTCCCCAGGACAGGAGAGCCCCGTCCCGGAGGAGCAGGAGCTGCACCAACCTTCCCGGGGGGGAAAGGGGCTCCCAGGGAGGTGGAGCAGGACCCAGGAGGGCAGGGATGCCCTCGGGCTCCCTGGGACACTAACAGGCACCTGCGCCCCGGGAGAGTGCACCGAGCTCCCTAAGGGCTGCAGCGCGCGGCGGGACCCGGAGCAGCTCGGAGGGGCTCGGGCGGCCGCTCCGCAGAGGGGGCTGCGGGGCGGGAGCGCGAATCCAACAGCGCAGGCCCCGGAGCACAGGGCACCAGGTACACAGCCCAGGATCCGGCCTCCCCCCGGGACAGGCAGAGGCCGGGAGGGCCCAGGACAGCAAGGAGGCTCCTGCCCCGAGCTGAGCAGATCAGCAGCCCCGCCCGGGAGCCCCCAGGCCCTGCAGAGGGAGAGCCCCGGAGCTACTGCGGGAGCTGACTCCAGGGTCCCAGAGCTGCCCCCGCCACTGTGGCTTCCTCCGGGGGCCTCACGGGGTGAACAACCCCCACTGAGCGTCACAGAGGCCTCACCAGACAAACAGGATAAACATTGCTCACTGAGCCCTGCACCAGGCAGGGCAGGCCCCTCCCCCAGAAGACCAGCTGGATGGACAAGTTCCAGGGGAAGTCAAGGGACTTAAAATATACAGAATCAGAAGCTACTCCCCCGTGGTTTTTGTTTTTTTTTTTGTTTTTTGTTTTTTGTTTTTTTTTTCTTTCTTTTTGATTTCTGATTGCTTCCCTCACCCCTTTTTTTTTTCACCTTTCTTTCTTTTCTTTTCTTTCTCCTTTTCTTCTCTTTTTTTTCTTCTTTCTTTCTTTTTCTTTTTTCTTTTTCTCTTTTCTCTTTTCTTTCTCGCCTCTCTTTTTCTCCTTGTCCAAATACAACTTGTGTTTGGCCACTCTGCACTGAGCAAAATGACTAGAAGGAAAACCTCACCTCAAAAGAAAGAATCAGAAACAGTCCTCTCTCCCACAGAGTTACAAAATCTGGAGTACAATTCAATGTCAGAAGCCAATTCAGAAGCACTATCATACAACTACTGGTGGCTCTAGAAAAAAGCATAAAGGACTCAAGAGACTTCATGACTGCAGAATTTAGATCTAATCAGGCAAAAATTAAAAATCAATTGAATGAGATGCAATCCAAACTAGAAGTCCTAACAACGAGGGTTAACGAGGTGGAAGAATGAGTGAGTGACATAGAAGACAAGTTGATGGCAAAGAGGGAAACTGAGGAAAAAAGAGACAAACAATTAAAAGACCATGAAGATAGATTAAGGGAAATAAACGACAGCCTGAGGAAGAAAAACCTACATTTAATTGGGATTCCCGAGGGCGCCAAAAGGGACAGAGGGCCAGAATATGTATTTGAACAAATCATAGCTGAAAACTTTCCTAATCTGGGAAGGGAAACAGGCATTCAGATCCAGGAAACAGAGAGATCCCCCCACCCCTAAAATCAATAAAAACCGTTCAACACCTCGACATTTAATAGTGAAGCTTGCAAATTCCAAAGATAAAGAGAAGATCCTTAAAGCACCAAGAGACAAGAAATCCCTGACTTTTATGGGGAGGAGTATTAGGGTAACAATAGACCTCTCCACAGAGACCTGGCAGGCCAGAAAGGGCTGGCGGGATATATTCAGGGTCCTAAATGAGAAGGACAGGCAGCCAAGAATACTTTATTCAGCAAGGCTCTCATTCAAAATGGAAGGAGAGATAAAGAGCTTCCAAGACAGGCAGGAACTGAAAGAATATGTGGTCTCCAAAGCAATTCTGCAAGAAATTTTAAGGGGGACTCTTAAAATTCCCCTTTAAGAAGAAGTTCAGTGGAACAATCCACAAAATCAGGGACTGAATAGATATCATGATGACACTAAACTCATATCTTTCAATAGTAACTCTGAACGTGATTGGCCCCATCAAAAGGCCCAGGATTTCACACGGGATAAAAAAGCAGGACCCATCTATTTGCTGTCTACAAGAGACTCATTTTAGACAGAAGGACACCTACAACCTGAAAATAAAAGGTTGGAGAACCATTTACCATTCAAATGGTCCTCAAAAGAAAGCAGGGGTTGCCATCCTTATATCAGATAAACTAAAATTTACCCTGAAGACTGTAGTGAGAGATGAAGAAGGACACTATATCATACTTAAAGGATCTATCCAACAAGAGGACTTAACAATCCTCAATATATATGCCCCGAATGTGGGAGCGGCCAAATACATCAATCAATTAATAACCAAAGTTAAGACATACTTAGATAATACTCTTATACTTGGTGACTTCAATCTAGCGCTTTCTACACTTGTAGGTCCTCTAAACACAGCATCTCCAAAGAAATGAGAGCTTTAAATGATACACTGGACCAGATGGATTTCACAGATATCTACAGAACTTTACATCCAAACTCAACTGAATACACATTCTTCTCAAGTGCACATGGAGCTTTCTCCAGAATAGACCACATACTGGGTCACAAATCGGGTTTGAACTCAGCCACAGTAACTTCTTGCAAGATACATCCACGAAGGCAAAATAAACAAAAGTAAAAATGAACTATTGGGACTTCATCAAGATAAGAAGCTTTTGCACAGCAAAGGATACAGTCAACAAAACTAAAAGACAACCTACAGAATGGGAGAAGATATTTGCAAATGACATATCAGATAAAGGGCTAGTATCCAAGATCTATAAAGAACTTATTAAACTCAACACCATAGAAACAAACAATCCAATCATGGAATGGGCAAAAGACATGAAGAGAAATCTCACAGAGGAAGACATGGACATGGCCAACATGCACATGAGAAAATGCTCTGCATCACTGGCCATCAGAGAAATACAAATCAAAACCACAATGAGATACCACCTCACACCAGAGAGAATGGGGAAAATTAACAAGGCAGGAAACCACAAATGTTGCAGAGGATGCGGAGAAAAGGGAACCCTCTTACGCTGTTGGTGGGAATGTGAACAGGTGCAGCCACTCTGGAAAACTGTTTGGAGGTTCCTCAAAGAGTTAAAATAGACCTGCCCTACAACCCAGCAATTGCACTTTTGGAGATTTACCCCAAAGATTCAGATGCAATGAAACGCCAGGACACCTGCACCCAGATGTTTATAGCAGCAATGTCCTCAATAACCAAACTGTGGAAGGAGCCTCGGTGTCCATCGAAAGATGAATGGATAAATAAGTTGTGGTCTATGTATGCAATGGAATATTAGTCAGCCATTAGAAACGACAAATACCCACTATTTGCTTCAACATGGATGGAACTGGAGGGTATTATGCTGAGTGAAATAAGTCAATCGGAGAAGGACAAACATTATATGGTCTCATTCATTTGGGGAATATAAAAAATAGTGAAAGGGAGTAGAAAGGAAGGGAGAAGAAATTAGTAGGAAATATCAGAAAGGGAGACAGAACATAAAGACTCCTAACTCTGGGAAGCAAACTAGGGGTGGTGGAAGGGGAGGAGGGCAGGGGGTGGGGGTGAATCAGTGATGGGCACTGAGGGGGACACTTGACGGGATGAGCACTGGGTGTTATTCTGTATGTTGGTAATTGAACACCAATAAAAAATAAATTTATTATTAAAAAAAGATATAAGGAAAAGGAAGATTTTTAATTAGATATAAAGAAAAGGGTAGATTTTTAAGTGAATTTTGAACTAAAAATTATTATAGATGAGAAACAATTATTAGAAAGAGTAGGTGTCAGAAATGAGTGTCAGTAGAGTTCTAAGAAAAAAAAATGAGCCAACAAATAAAGAATGGCTAAGTAGGATTATAATCGATAGTTAACTAATACTATGATAACTTCTGGGTAGAATTACTCTCTTCAGAAGACTGATTTTCGGGATGCCTCGATAGCTCAGCGGTTGAGCTTCAGTCTTTGGCTCAGGGCCTGATCCTGGAGTCCTGGGATGGAGCCCTGCATCCTGCTACCTGTGGGGAACCTGCTTCTCCCTTTGTCTGTGTCTCTGCCTCTCTCTCTCTCTATTTCATGAATAAATAAATAAAATCTTAAAAAAAAAAGGCGACTGATTTTGGAATGAATTTTTTGACTAAATAGATAGGTTTTTATTTTTATTTTTTGATGTACTTATCTGAGAGAGAGCGAGCATAAGTAGGGGGAGTGGCAAGCAGAGGGAGAGGGAGAAGCAGGTCCCCTGTTGAGCAGGGAACCCAACGTGGGGCTCAATGTCAGGACTCTGTGATCATGACCTCAGCCGATGGTACACATCTAACCAACTGAGCCACCCAGGTGCCCGCTAAATACATATTTTGAATGGACCTGGACTGACCCACTAATTGATGTCTCACCAGGATCAATGTGAAGAATAGTTCAAGAAAAGAAAATGAGAATGGCTGATTTCAGTGTTCAAAGTTTTAGTTACAAATGCAAATGACAGAATTGCCAAAAAAGAAAAATAACATTTGAACAATGGTAGAGAATAAATAGAATAACAAATGGAATTGTAAGTATTCTATGATCAAGATAGATCACATTTAGTCCCACCGCACTTGTACTCAACAATTTAGGATTAAACATTTAAAACAACCACCTCCTCAAAAATAGTAACCTGGAAGATGAAAATCCAACATTATCTGAGAATGCAGCCTAAAAGTAAATGGTATTTTTCAAATAAAAAAGTAAATTAAATGGGGTGCCTGGATAGCTCAGTTGGTTTTGCTTCTGACTCTGGATTTTGGCTCAGGCTGTGATCTCAGGGTCCTGAGATAGAGCCCCATGTTGGGCTCCATGGTCAGTGGGAAATATGCTTGAGAATTTCTCTCTCCCTGTTTCTCTGCACCTCACATCCCCACCCCTGCTCTCTCTCTCTCTCTCTCTCTCTTTCTCTCTCTCCAAATAAATAAATACATCTTTAAAATAATTAATTAAATGACATAGAGAACATATCAATACTCTTAAAATTCCTCTCAGGATGTCCACTTATTTTTATTAGAACAGACAGAAAAGAGGTAATATTTAATAAACCAACATAAATCCTCAGATTAGAGACCCAACCTACGTTCGAAATTTAAGGCAAAGCTAGTCAAAACAGTAATAATTGCAAAAAATAAGACAAAAGTAGACAATATTGTGGAGGCCGAGAAAATTAAGGCCATTCCACTTTAAGTTCAGCGTTAGCACAAGTACAGCCCTCCCAGGCCCCTGTGAAGAAGAGCTGAACTCTACCTTACTCCAGTTACAGGAAGAAAACAGCTTACAGCTTAACGTCCTAGAAAGCCCCATATTAGAATAAAAACAGAGCCCAAGCCAAGGGCTGGCAGCCCCTATTAGAATGAGAACAGAGCTCAATGCCTTTGAAGGCCCCATATCAAAATGTAAATAGAACTTGAGGAATTGCTCCCCCCCTTCTGGAGGTCCCCTAGACCAGTCCTTAAAACTAAGCTGAAACCCACCTCGGGGTCCAAGTCCTTGCTCTGCTGTGTCGGGTATTCTTGGACCCAAGCTCGAGCTTGTAAATAAACCCGCGTGTGTTTGCATCGGTGTCGGCTCCTTGGTGGTTTCTCGGATTCGCAATCTTGGGCACAACAAATATACTGTTTATTAGAGGCAGAATCAGGAACAGAAAACAGACCTTTGCCTCTTAAATCAATTCTCCATTCCATTTTAAGACATTCTTCATTTAATTCAACACAAAATATATTAAGCACTTTTAAAGTGCTCAATACGATGTTAATTACTATAAAAGGTGACAGTAAAGAAGATTGGCTTTAAATCAGCTAGGAAGAGAAAATAAAATATAGTGTAAGTGAAATAAATATGAGTATAAACAATGTTGTTTTATGGGTAATCAAAGAGGATTTTACAACTGCATAAATGGTTTTCATTTAACGGTTTGAAGAAATAACCTCTGTAACTCACACCTTGCTTAACTCATTCATCCCATCTAGCAGTCAACAAATAAATTTCAAAATCAAACGTCAATAAAAATAAGAAGCAAAGGCTAATTTCACCATGAACTATGTCTACTTGGAAAGGTAGGACATGGAAGTCTATATAAAAATATTTCCCAATATATATGTTGATTATTGGTCAACAAATTTGCCGTAATAAAAATCTATAAAATTCATCCCCAGACACAAAGTTACATTCAACATTAAATATTTAATTCTAAAATAAGACAACTCAGGAGTGCCTGGCTGGCTCAGTTGGGCTTGGAACTCTTAATCTAGGAGTCTTGAGTTTGATCTTCACGTTGGGTGTATAGGTTACTTTAAACAAATGAAACAGTTCAATGACCTTAAGCTTTTGGCCAATGCAAACACAATTAACTCATATATATTGACAGAAACTATTATATGTATATGGCTCTAAGAGGTAAAGAATTAGCAAGAGTCATTTCTCACCCTGAAAAAAATACAGTAGAGGCTTTCAAACATTCAGTTTAAGTAACCAATTTAAAGCTGAGTTCAAGGTTTTCCTGGGCTCATAAATAAATCCCTTAGAGGTGTTTATGCAAATATGGGGAACTTAGTCTCCTGAAGTTACCATGGAGCATAACTTTTCTTATTTGATTTTGCTAGGCACTGATACGAGGAATATGTGAATTTTCTATCCTACAAGGAGGCATTTTAGATACCAATATCAGTAACTTTACAATTACAAACTTTCAATATAGGTAAGAGCTTAAGTGTAGGGGAGGTAGTATCCTTGCCTTTATTGATCTGATTGTATAATATCTACCAGTTTAATATGGGTATGGACCAATCATTATGTATCAAACCCCAAATTTCAAAGGGCTTAAGGAAGGAAGTAAAACTGACTCAGGGCTCAACTCATAGCAGGAAAAATGGAGGAATTTATATTAGCAGCTGTGCTGTGTTGTTATCAATACCTACTGGGAAAACACTCTGACATTTTCCCTGAAATGATTAGCCCATCATCTTCCTAGAAGTGGGCTGGAGGTCCCCAAATAGCACATTTACTTGGCTTGCCTAAGGATCTATAGTTCAAGCTGGAGCATTAAAAAGGTTGTTGTGTAGCACAGAGCCTCTAACCATATTCTACTAATTTTCCACTTCAAAGCTATGGAGTAAAAGGTGTCACTGTTAATTGTGTCTTAAGTTTGTGTTTAAAATGTAGGATGAGATATTTAAAAAGAAAGAGAGAAAAGCATTTTATTATCAATTCAAATAGCATAATTCGCAATCGTATATTAAATGATGATAAATAATAAATGATACATTTTCTTACTTTTACTTGTAAATTAACAGTGTATGAAAATATATAACCATTACTTAGAAAGAGTAAGGTGCTATTAATTTAAAAAAGTAAAAGAACAAAAAAGCACATTGCAGTAACTTTTAAAGGTAGATTTATCTAGAAATATCTTTACTTTTCTTTTTTTTTTTGTCATTAAAATTTCCTCCTGTTCTCTTTTTGTGTTTTTGTCTGATAAAAACACTTACCATAAGATTGATAGATTGATCTATTTAGCTATCTATTTAATTCCTTATTTTTTAATCAAAACTCTTACTGTTTGACTGAAAATGTGTCCTGCTTTTTAAGTTTACGTAAATACAACCACTCAACCACTTTACTTTCTCCTTTAATTCAGAACCGTTTTGATTTTTTCCACAGGTGAATGACTTATCAGTCAATATTACATTACATTGGTTTAAAATCAAATTACAGGATCCCTGGGTGGCTCAGTGGTTTAGCACCTGCCTTCCTGGACTCCTGGGATCCAGTCCCACATCGGGCTCCCTGTATGGAGCTTGCTTCTCCCTCTGTCTGTGTCTCTGCCTCTCTCTCTCTCTGTGTCTCTCATGAATAAATAAATAAAATCTTAAATAAATAAATAAATACATAAATACATAAATAAAATTAATCGTTTAATTTTAGATGGCATGTAGGTAATGGTGACATGAATTGTATAGGCTATTTTTGTAATTTGTATTTAAACCTGTATTACATAAAATAGATAAAAATAATTTTTAAATAATCAGTATCAACTATGCTGCCCATGTAATTTACATTCCCTTTTTCATGTAAATTATTTTATCAGTTAATATATTTGGCTGCAAGTAACAAAGTATCTTATTAAAAGTGGATTACAATAAAATGTATAATTAACCCACTTAAGAATATGTCTGAGGTAGGTATTTCTGGATTATTTTCAACTTCCCAGCCTCACCATATCAATAATATCCCCCTTTGTTCATATAATGGCTGCAGAAATACCCAGCATTAAACCTACACAAGAAACTGTGCAAAGCTTACAGGGAAAAAGGACAGTTATTTTTTTCTATTTCTCTGGTTTATCATGAACCATCTTTTCCAGAAGCCTTCTACCACACAGCCCTCTCAAGATAACTGGCCATGACTGTGTCTGATAGCCAAACTACAGATGTAAGTGAGTGAGTATAAAGTGAGTTTTTAATATATGTGAACTATTGTGAGAATTTGGTTCTATTAGCTATAAGGGAGTGAAAAATTCTTATTGGATAGACAATCAACACCTGTCTGCCATAATCTTCATAAAACAACGAGTAAACTGAGGCTGAGAGAGATTAAGACCAATCTCATAATACATTTTTATTTTATTTATTTTATTTATTTTATTTATTTATTTATTTTTTATTGGAGTTCAGTTTGCCAACATTTAGCATAACACCCAATGCTCATCCTGCCAAGTGCCCCCCTCGGTGCCCATCACCCAGTCACCCCAACCCCCTGCCCACCTCCCCTTCCACTACCCCTTGTTCATTTCCTAGATTTGGGAGTCTTTCATGTTTTGTCACCCTCACTGATATTGTCACTCGTTTTCTCTCCTTTCCCTTTATTCCCTTTCACTAATTTTTATATTCTCCAAATGAATAAGACCATATAATGTTTGTCCTTTTCTGATTGACTTATTTCACTCAGCATAATACCCTCCAGTTCCATCCATGTCGAAGTAAATGGGGGATATTTGTCGTTTCTAATGGCTGAGTAATATTCCATTGTATACATAGACCACAGCTTCTTTATCCATTCATCTTTTGATGGACCTCAAGGCTCCTTCCACAGTTTGGCTATTGTGGACATTTTTAAAATCAGGTATATCTATATCCAAAGTTTTGGCTTCCCACATCACCATTTTACCTTTCCCTGTGTTAATTATAACATCAAACCTGGGCAAGAACAAATGTGCTGTGTTTAGCTCGTGCAAAGCAAAATAAAAGAAATAACCTATCTATCTTTAAAGTTTTCATACAAAGAAAACTCAGACTTTTTCATTGTTACTATAATCATTAGAAGTACTAATCAATAAAAGCTATAGATTTACAGAATCAGATTTTAAGTCATCCTATGAATACACAGAATTTTCTATCAGTGAAATAAACTGCTTTGGTTGCCACTAAGTTCGACATAACTATATTTTTCAAATAACCTCTTCACCCAAAATCCAATGCTAAGTAATTCAACAATCTCCCCCTATAGTGTTTTTACCTCTTCTACTTCAATGACTACAGCTTCTGTAACCATAACTACAATATGAATTTTATCATTATTTTCCATGCTTAAAATAAAAATCTCTGATATCCTTCCCTCTTAGTTTTACAGTTCACTTGGTTCCTATTCCTTTTAATTTTCTTCCTATTCCACCGTTTTCTTGAAACTATCACTGTTCCCTTGTGTGCATTTCCTTTCCTATGCAATCCATATAAGATCACCCAACAATCCAATGATTCTGTTGCTAGTGCTCCCCAATTTATTTCTCCTTGCTTTATATAGCAACAGAACCTGAATCCCTCCATCACAGAAGCCATTACCCTATGTGATACAAGTTCCTGAACACTACTGGAAACAAAACAAAACAATACAAAAATACAACATTTCACTATGTAGAATGATTCAATTTCAATCATTAAAAAATGTCCTGCAATAATTTTATATCCCAAATAATTGTTTCATTCTCTAAAATAGTTATTGAGAGAGAAGAGAGAGGGAGAGACAGAAAGAGAGGGAAAGAGAAAATAAGTTAATAGCTAAAAAGCATGAACTCTAGATCTAGACTTCCTGGTTTTGAGTCTTTGCCCCATCATAATATAATTTTGAGCAAATTGTATACTTCTGTATGCCTTGGTTTCCGTACTTGTAAAATGAGGAATTAATAGTACCTACTTCAGGGGAATGAGAGCTCACTCATTCTAAACACCCAAAATGTTTTTTTTTTTTTTTGTCTTCTCTATAATGTTTTATTAGGTACAAGGCAAAGTGTAATTGTTTTTTGTTTATAATTTTTTAATAATAAATTTATTTTTTATTGGTGTTCAATTTGCCAACATACAGAATAACACCCAGTGCTCATCCCGTCAAGTGCCCCCCTCAGTGCCCATCACCCATTCACCCCCACCCCCCGCCCTCCTCCCCTTCTACCACCCCTAGTTCGTTTCCCAGAGTTAGGAGTCTTTATGTTCTGTCTCCCTTTCTGATATTTCTTACCCATTTCTTCTCCCTTCCCTTCTATTCCCTTTCACTAGTATTTATATTCCCCAAATGAATGAGACCATATAATGTTTGTCCTTCTCCGATTGACATATTTCACTCAGCATAATACCCTCCAGTTCCATCCACGTTGAAGCAAATGGTGGGTATTTGTCATTTCTAATGGCTGAGTAACATTCCATTGTATACACAAACCACATCTTCTTTAAATGCTTAGAAAAAATTTTGGTGCACAATATGCTCTGTTAGCTTCTTAAATTTTTTGCCATTTAAATTGTAAATTAAAAATCCATAAATTGAACATCTATTTTGTTGTATCTAGTACTGCTACCTTCTTTTGGTAATAGTACTTCTTTCTATGCAATGATACAAAGCAATGTAACACAGTACTTGCTTTTCTAGTCCACAGGCCCTACCATTGATCTTCCACGGAATATTTATTAATAAAGCTTGGACTTCTAAGACAAAAGTCCAAACAGTGTCCTACACAAAACTAAACTATATTTCTTGTCCATAATACTCCAATATATAGTTCAGGATTGATATGACAATTGATATGACACATCCATTGTATTACTGTCTAACTCTGAAAGTTCTGAAACTTCCATCTCATTTCTAAAAGATTTGCTTTAGTCTCTATTATCTTGCTCAGTTTGGGTGAATTGGTTTTTCTAAATATGCAGAGATAATGTAATCTTGAAAATTCTCCAACTCCTTGCAGTCGCCCTATTTTAGCAATCTGTACTTACTGTAAGTCTTACACCTTCTATCCAGCTTAAGTGATGAAGAGGGTTAATTCTCTTGTGAAAAAAAGTTAATTCTTCACTTGCATGCTAAAAGCAACAAATGATTATTTGCATGTGGAATACTGAGACTACTATTTTCATATGCTTTGATTGTTTTACTTTTTCAAAAGTAGTTAAAACTTCAATTTTTAATGTGAATAATCCCAATATTCACTCATTATTCACTCAATATTCACTCATATTCAAAATATGGGTCAGGAAATAAAAACATGCCTTCTAGACAGAGGAAGAGTGTGGGTAACCACATTTCAACCAGTAATCCATCAGTTGCTAAAGGGTATCCCAAAGCTAAGTGAATGAAATTCCTAAAGAGGTAGAAAAGGGATTTTAAAATTTTAATGGAATTAAAGTTAGTTGGATATATTACTGCCAATCTAGACAGATAAATCAATAATTGATATTTTTAATGATCAATAGATAAATAGTTGGATGATTTAGATACTTGATTATTCCCCACTCCTTATTTTTATTATAAAGCCTAGTACACTTAAAGATAAATTCTGCTTAAGGAGTATACAAGTAGCAGTCACTGTGATTATTTTACAAAACTCAGGGCATCTGTTCCCTGATAGTCATTAGCCATACAGTTGTGGAATGGTGCTAGGAGTGGGGGGACAATTGATCCTCCTCCCATGTCCAAGGGTTAACCTAATGGTTCTAAACATATCACAGTGATTTAGTGGTGTCATCCAGGCCTGCTACTAACTGAGACTAATAATATGCTAGGAAAATGGTTACATGTTCTCTAACTACTCAGGGTCAATCTCCATAACTTTCGGAAAGATACAGTAGCACATTTATGCAAATGTTTCATTAACTTGAGAGAATAGTCATATCATAAACCTGATGTTGTAGAAGGCTGTGCAAAGAGATCAAAGGTCAGTGAGAACTTGATGCTATATAGGAAATAGTGAATCAAACTGACCCAAAATGTATCCCTCCCTCTGGACCATTCAGATATGTGCATCTCTAACTCCCATTTATAATTGATCTATTTTGGATTAAGTTTTCATTATAGGAAGTATCCTAATTTATAACAGAATGACAAATTAAATTGTTTCTTTGTGATACATCTCTGTGATTGATGTAACTTGCTGAGTTATCCTTAAACTGTTTAGTTGAGAAACTCAACAATGCATTTTACTGAATGAAAAGTTGGAATAATTTAAATATGGGGTATGACTGGCTGAATGTTAATATTTTATGCTATATCATATTTGATCTATTCCCATAGGCAATGCAAATATATATAATAAAAATATATTCAATATTATTTAGTTTTAGGTGTAAAAATCCCCCCCCCCAAAAAATCATACATAAAAGCAAATTTTAATGGAACTAGAAAGTGATTTAAATTCCTGATTAAAATCCTACACATTCCTTAACAGCCCTTCCTGGCTGAACACTTTTATTTGGCATCTCTACTTGTCAAATGAGGGGGAGCAGTATGTTTGTCCTAAAATATGCCACTTTGGCATATAGATTATTTTTAGCTTAGGACAGTTAAATTCCAACAGATTCAAAAAGAGCTGCTTACCTTCCCCTTCACTGCCTAAAATAATTTAGAGAGAGGCCCAAACCAAGAGAGAGCTAACACCAAAGATAACTTTTTGTCAAGAAGATTTATCTGCATGGTATGGGAAACATTCATTTACCAAACATTTTTTCTTCTCATTTCCTGTGAATTGTCTTCCTCCCCCGTGCAGCCCCAGACCCTTCTTGCTTCTCCATGGCTCTGGAAAACATATAAACCTCAATTGCCTGACGGTCTTTGGCACTCAAGTCTTTGGGGCTCTCATACATATGAAATTTGCTTTTTTTCCTATTAACCTATCTTGTATCAATTTAACTATTAGACCAGCCAAAGCACCTAGAAGGGGAGAAGGGAAAAGTTTTCCACCCTACACAGACTTAAAATCATTTATAAAGGTCCAGCTTAAGTCATACTTCTGACATGAGATTTTTCCAGTGATAAAGCATCTCCTTCCTTTTTGATCTTTCACAGCATCTTTATTGTAGAATCCACTTTTATCATGAGTTTGAGTTGTTTTTTGAGGCTGCCTCTTATAGGCTTGTGCTGGAAAGCAGAGACTATGCTTGTATCCATATTCATTGCCCTGATAGGCAATGTAATGCCTACTCCAAGAATATGGTCAATCAAAGTAAGTGGGACTTCGCTAATTTGAGGTTCATGATTTAAGTTCCCCAAATGATTAACTGACTTACCATTACACCTATCCTCTATAATTTTATATTCAATATTCTTTTTCAAAAACCTGAAATATTACAAATTATTGTGTTGTCAAGTCATGTTCACATGAATCAGAGATCTTACCAGTAATTTACCAGCATTTTGAAAGATAGAGGTAATACTGAGGCACAGATGAGTCAGGGAGAGATCCAGTACTGCTAATGCAGTCCCTCATGTCCTCTCTCTTGGCATCAGGAAGTACAGTTTAACATATGAGGTCTTTAATGTGGCTACATTACTTATCCAAAAGAGATCAGCTTTTAATCACAAAATGTATTCATTTTGTATTCAGATTGTTACAGAGCCTAATGTTTTCTGAGGAACATGACCATTAATCATAGATTCCTAGTTTGTTTACTATAAATAGTCCCAGACAGCCCGGGTATACCCTGCTAAAAGTGTTCCCCAGATATAAGCAATCCTGTTAGCTTTTCTTCTAGGAAGTCTTATCATTAACATGCTTACACTGAGATTTGATCAAAGCCACTTTATCTCCTCCCACCCACCTGGGACATTGTCCCTAATGCCTGATTAAGGAAGAAAGTAGATTCCAGGGCTATTAATAACCATTTCCCACCCACAAACTCCAGATACCTTCTCACCAGTAATAGTACTGTTTTTTTTTTCTTTTAAGATTTATTTTTATTTATTTATTTATGATAGACAGAGAGAGAGAGGCTGAGACACAGGAGGAGGGAGAAGCAGGCTCCATGGTGTAAGCCTGATGCAGGACTCGATCCCGGGACTCCAGGATCATGCCTGGGCCAAAGGCAGGCACCAAACCGCTGAGCCACCTGGGGATCCCCCCCCCTTAATAATACTCTTAATGCAGGAAACAAACTGAGGGTTGCTGGAGGGCAGTGCAGTGGGAGGATAGGGTAAACTACCATTCAGGAAGTTTCAGGAAGGCATGTGATAAAATGAGCACTGGGTTTTATATAAGACTGACGAATCACTGATCTCTACCTCTAAAAACCAATAATATATGTTAAGTAATTGAAATTTTAAAATAAAGAAGTTAAAAAAATAATACATTTTCAAAGAATTTCCGAAAATTTATGCCAAGAAGATCAAATATGGATTACATGAAAATGTAAAAAAAAAAAAAAAAGTACCAAAACTTGTTTTAGGATCGTATTTATATACTAGGCTTTGAGATTTAATTTCAATAAAATAGGGATTATTAGTTTGTTTTAAATATGGTAGATATCTGAGAAGCTCTAAAAGACATGGAAGATTGTTTTTATTGATTTTGTTTTGTTTTTTCTTTTATTAAATACTTGATATTTTGTCTCTTCAGAATAATGGAGATTAATCATTTAGATTCATACTAAACTGATATTTTGTTTCATTGTTTCCCCATTTTATTTCCTCTCTACAAAATGTTCTTCAAGAACATGTATACTGTACATCCAGTTATCAGATAACATCTCTGCACTCCATTCAAAATACTACCAACAAATACAATGTTTCAGTTTAACAAATCGGCAGGATAAGGACAAGGAAATAGTCAATAAATGTCAGTAACTCCAGTTTATTCTCCTTCATATGTAAAATTTTCTATAATTTAATTTCTCAAATTTTGTCTTGATTTCACTATGATTAAATATGATCTCTCTAACTAATGCACAAAAACTTTCTTTTCATAAAATATGAGCAGAGCAGTTAAGTATAAGCCTTCATTTTTTTCTTTAAATTTCTTTGTTTAAGTAATCTGTACACCCACATGGGGCTCCAACTCAGATCCCTGGAGATCAAAAGTTGCGTGCTTCTCCGATTGATCCAGGCAGGCACCCCTGGCCTTCATTTTTTTTTTTTTTTTAAGTGGAGGAACAATGTGAGTTGAAGAAAATATAATTCTTATTGAAAATCATTATTGAAGTATGATGTTAAACTGAAATCTAGAAGAGAGATATGCACTAAAGAGCTATGAAGCTACTTGTTTTTTTAAATAAATTTATCACAAAGCAATACTTTGAAACCAGTCTCTTAAAACCTGAAGTTAAATGAAGCTGAGAGGGAAAGCTTACATGATAGATGGCGAAATAAAGATTTTAAATGAACCTGACAATCTGTGATACCAACATGGAGTAAAAAAGGCAAATTTTATGGAAATAAAATGTAAAGATTTGAATCAACTTTGATTATGGTAGCATTGGGTGAAGGAGCCTAGGATGGCTCAGGTGGAAAACATCTGTGGGTATTATGTCGTTGGAAGTCTAATAAATTAATGAAATAACTTCCTAATATGCAAATCCAAATGGAAGCTGCATTGATAAAAATTACATTGCTTTTATGATAGAATATAATTTTCAAATTATTTTGTTCAAATTATTTTGTTTTATGGTTGTCAAAAAATAACTGAAGTTCTTTTTTCTAAATTAAATAATCCCTACCTAACAAGGACAAAGGGGTGTTTGTCCAGATAAAGTTGACCATCATGGTAAAATGATGTAGAAATGTTTAAAGGAAACTGAGATACCTACTTGAGGAACTACTATTGTTGCAAGAAGACAATTTTTCATAGTATTTCTCTAAGAGGCACAGTAACATTGAAAGTTGAAATCTACTAGTAATCCGATTCCATTTCAAGGCGAAAAAAAATCAAATGATTACAGTAATCCTAGATTGAAATGTATTACTTCAAGGATATTTTGACACCACTGTTGTTTTCCAGTTACTTCAAAAATATGGCAAATCAAAATATAAATTTCTTCTGTGGTTGCTGTTGATTTTACTTTTGGATTATCATATCACAGGTACAAGAGCATTACTTATATAAGTGGTAAGTACACAACTCATGCAGCCCAGGTCAAATTTGTATGACCTCTTGGTCATATACCTCCCAGGAAAGTCAGGATCCATTAGTCATCTCCCAATGCCAGGTCTATTTCATTCAGCCTGAACTGTTGTCTCTGAGGAGTAAAATAAATTTTCCTTTTTTTTTTTTTTAATTACACAATCAATGTGTGTTAAAATTCCATGATCTAGACAAACAGACCAATATTCTTAGAGCAGATTCCTTGATTACCAATGCAGCAAAACAGATCATTGCCTTAAACTCCTCGGGGAGCCTTTTTCTCCCTCTCCATCTGCCTGCTGCTCCCCCTGCTTTGCTCTCTCTCTCTCTCTCTCTCCCTCTCACGTAAATAAAAATCTTTAAAAAAGCAAGCTAGAGAAAATAAAATGTTATTAGGAAAATTATGAGAAAATACTTTTACAGTATTGCACTGTATTTATTGACAAAAAATCCATGTATAAGTGTGCCTGCATAGTTCAAATGTCTATTGTTTAAGAGTCAACTGTACTCCTCAGGGTGAGGTGTAAAGAAATTAATATGAAAATTTTTTCATTAATGTTATGGTATGAAATTATGCAAATATAACAATACAGCAGAAATTAACAACAACAAAAAACCCTGGAAATTTTTATTGAACTTTTAAACATAAAAATAAATAGCTTTAGTTTTAAGTTCTCTATGACTTATAAGAGCAAATAAGAATCAACTGGGATTTTTGCAGTCTTCCAAAATTTCAGATACTGTACAGTCAAGGCATTTCCTTATTGTTTCAGTCCACATTTTATTTTCTGGATTCCTATTAAATTTATAGACCATTGAATCTCACGTAGCTCAAAAGAGGAATTTTCAGCTCCCTGAAAATATGACATCTTATTTTTCTTCTACATTTTTCACAAACCCAGTGTTCTGAAGCTAGTGGATGTTTAATGAATATTTATCAATTAATTGATTCTTCATGTGTAGGTGCAAAATTTTTAAATTCAATGAGTTGTTCTTTCTTTCCCCTAGCAAGAATCTTTTCATACTGCTATGCCCAGAAGTGAATGTGGACTAAGGTAAATCACCAGGGTGTATGTAAAAACAAAAACGGCCAGGTTAGAAGCAGAAGATAAGTTGCATTGCCATTAAGTTGGATGCAATTCTGAAGTGTTTTCATTGAAATTTCCCACACCTGTTAGGATCTCTAAGTCTCAATATTGTTAGGCCATGGAGGGATTTTTTCGGGGTAAAATGCAAATGTTCCATTTGTTTTGATGTCTTATATCTGGCATGTCTGTGTGTGAGACATTATGAGGAGGGAGGCCAAAAGAAAATTGTCATAATGCACCTGTCCATTAGTGAGTCCTCATGCCCAGCAGAAACTTTCTGGCACCATCTGGTTATAATCTTATGCTCTGAAGCATAAGAATTGATGGACCTTTTAATTTTTATCTCAGCTAGTATAATTGCAGATGCTATTCTTATTCAAAATGGGCTATATTTTGCCCACGGCCAAAAGCATTGAGTTCCCATTGACTTTAATATGAGGACAGGCACAAGAAAATGACAAGAGAATTTAGTCTAATGCTTCTAATTGCTTTATGAATCTTAATAAACCTGTTTAACTTAATAATGTTCAATTGTGAAGACTTTCACAGGTTATTTATTCATTTGCTGTAAAAAGCATTTTCTTGAACCCTTTCACAAAGGGCTGTGTTTTCATTACAAAGCAGATTCTTTGCTTTCTGTGTCCAAGAAGCATGACATTGAGTCATAGATTTTTTCTACAAACAAAAGGAATTTGAGAAAGACTGAAAATATTGGTACCAAACGTTCCAGGAGACACAGAAAGTGCATGCCCTGAAATGATGAAGGCTTAAGAGAATTTATGCAGTGCCTTTTTCATACAAAGACAAGTGCAATTTGTACAGAACATAAAGAATCATAACTAATTACACTGGTTTTAATTGGGTTTGTGCTAAATCCAATGTTTTATAGAACCATCAGTGCCGAAGAGGAAAAAGATAGCCAAATTACAAAATACACAGAGAAGCTGACTATAGAGAACTAAGTGAGATAAATAGAGCCAAATTACCCAATAGGAAAGAATCAGCATAAAATAAGAATGAAACACACATTTCTAAGAGGAGATAAAGGGGAAATTAATTCTCAACATTAAATGTAGCCTAATTCCCTTTTTCTACACTTTAAATTGTTTATATATAAATATATAAATGGGTCCTTCAAGTATGGGGTTTATATATAAATATATAAAATGGGTCCTTCAAGTATGGGGTTATGTTTCCTTTACATGCGTGAATCACTGACCTTGAAGCCAAAAACACTATAGGCTAATGAAAACAGTAATTTATGATGTAAGTTGTTAAGGAAAGCTAACTTATATCATCTCTACTGAGTAGCAAAATTCAATGGACAAAAGGAGTATATATATATATATATATATATATATATATATATATATATACAGAGGTGTATATCAGTCCAAGACTAAACAGATCTGTATTTCGCAGTTGAGTGTCATTTTTCAAAATCCAAAAGTGGTCATCCTACTTCATATATCCCATCTTAACATACTGAGGATATCTCAAAATTCATGTTGAGTCATATAGGGCTCCAATAGATGTTAGGAGAAGAGGTAAAATTACAGTTATTGAGGAAATATAACCATTAAAGTACAGTCAGTTATTAAAGGTAAATTTTAGAGTAACTAAAAATAAAAACACAAGTTTCATTACAAGAGTAATAATAAATTAAACACTTAAAATCTTTGAATCAGAAGGCCTGAGTGGCTCCACTGTTGAGCACCTGCCTTCAGCCCAGGGCATGATCCTGGTGGGCCTCCCTGCAGGGAGCCAGCCTCTCCCTCTGCCTATGGCTCTGCCTCTCTCTGTGTGTCTCTCATGAATAGATAAATAAAACCTTTTTTAAAAATAAATAAATAAATAAAATTTTTGAATCATTAGTGTAAGCACATTATGTATATCGATCATATAGTAGACACTCATATCATACAAAAACACATACTATCTGATGCCAAATACTCCAATTTTACATAAGATGAAAGTGTTTCTTAAGTGATCTGTCCAATGTCATATATCTGTTACCTAAGATTTTTTTCTGGAGGTAAAATGCTAATGCATACAGCAAATCTCTGAAACTCCAAGCCAGGCAAGTTCAATTAGGACGGCTTCACAATATGTTAAATGTGATGTAGGGGTCCCTGGGTGACTCAGTTAAGTGTCTGCCTTTGGCCCAGTTCATGATCCTAGTGTCCTGAGACCTCCCTGCATAGGGGTCCCTGGTCAGGGAGTCTGCTTCTCCCTCTGACTCTCCCCCTGCTTATGCTCTCTCTCTCTCTCAAATAAATAAATAAATTCTAAAAAAAAAAAAAAAAGTGATGTATATACAAGTTCTGGGGTCGTAAAGCCAAATGTTGTTAAAAGAGCATTTATTATTGCTTAATACAGACAATTTCTGGAGAAGATTGGTCCATGTGAATTTTGTCAAGCAACAAGCAAATTCTACTGAAATTATCAAATTAATATAAAAATTGAGTAAATTTAAGTTGATTTTAAATAAGGAAATGGTAAACTTTTGCATGCTGCATTCTTTGAAAAAAGTATTTTCCATTTTGGACAAAAAAAAAGAATAACTCTAACACACACAGAGAATTTTCTTTAAAAAGTTATCATTATAATAACTTGAAGAAACTAGAGGAGAAACCACTAACGTCAATGGGAATGGGTAATAGAAACATAAACAAGGACCAAAGAATGCTGATATTGAAAATTATTACTGCAAATTAATAACATGTGCTAGCAGCTATATTTGAAAGTATGATTTTAAATATGCTTATACCAACTCAGAAAATAAGATTTAATGGGCAAATATAAGCCTAAGGAAGATCAGCTAATATGGACTTCTAAAGTATTATAAAAATACTTGGTTTAAAAATAGTGGAAATGTCAAATATTATTATAGAAAGAAAAGACAGATCATGATAAAATAATAATATGATTTGTATTTAAATAGAGACTATGATGCTAAGTGAAATAAGCCAATCAGGCAAAGACAAATACCGTATGATTTCATTCCCATGTGGAATTTAAGAAACAAAACAAAGGAGCAAAGGGAAAGAGAGAGAAAGAGAGAGAGAGAGAGAGGCAAACCAAGAAACAGACTCTTAGCTATAGAGAACTATCTGATGGTTACCAGAAAGGAGATGGGTTGGGGAATGGATGAAATAGGTGATGGGGATTAAAGAGTACACTTGTCCTGATGAGCACTGGGTGTTGTATGGAAGTGTTGAATCACTATATTGTATACCTGAAACTAACATTATAGTGTTTGTTAACTAACTGGAATTTAAATAAAAATTTTAAAAGAATCCAGATAACATTGCTAAAGTAGAGATAACAATAGGAAGAAAAATATATTAATAAAATTGTCTCAAATAGGAGAGGAAAAAATATCTGTTTCATATTAGATCATAAAAGTATAAATATAGGGCAGCCCCAATGGCTCAGTGGTTTAGCGCCGCCTTCAGCCCAGGGTGGGATTCTGGAGACCCGGGATAAAGTCCCATGTCAGGCTCCCTGCATGGAGCCTGCTTCTCCCTCTGCCTGTGTCTCTGCCTCTCTCTCTCTCTCTCTCTCTATGTCTCTCATGAATAAATAGAATATATATTTTTTTAAAAATATAAATATATGTATATATGTGTGTACATATGTATGTATACATATTATATATATATAAATTTTGAAATGCTGAAATTTGTTAACCAATAGCAAAATTATATAATACAATTATTCAACCCCTATAAAATGGAAACGGGAAATATGGAAGAAAGAAGAAAATTCCTTTTTTTAAAAGATTTTATTAATTTATTCATGAGAGACACAGAAAGAGAGGCAGAGGCATAAACAGAGGAAGAAGCAGTGTGCTTGAGGGGAACCTGATGCAGAACTCAGTCCCAGGACTCTGGGATCATGCTCTGAGCCAAAGGAAGACGGTCAACCGCTGAGCCACTCAGGCTTCCCAGGAAGAAAATTCTTTATAGGTTTATCCTTTAATACAACTACCACATTTTTTGGAATCTACCATAGTCCAGCAAATTATATAATATATATTCATTATATATAACATATAATATGTATGAGTTATATATGTTTTGTACAACTAAATATATGTTTATATTATATATTATATATGCAAATATACTTATATACAAATGTTTATTAAATATATTAAATATTTACAAAAATATATAAAATATATAAAAATACATAATATATATTATATGTACTTGGTAGAACTTGAACTTTTTATATATGTATATAGAATATATATACATATATAGTACAATTTTAAAAGTTGGCTCTAAAATTTATATGTAATTGGAAAGAACCTATGATTGCCAAAGCAGCTTTGGAAATAAAAACAGATGATTAATACTGTCTGATTTCAGGACTTATTGTCAAGCTATACAATAATCAAAATAGCATGGCACTGCTACCATAGACAATTAGATTAATGCTTAAAGAGTCCAGAAGAATGGCTACACGTGAATAACTGATTCCAACATGAGTGCCATAATAAATCAGTAGAAAAATGGCAGTCTTTTTAATAGAGTGGATATGCATCTGTAATAAAATGAACCTTAGTCCAAACCTTGTACCACATACAAAAATTAACTTAAAATGGAATACGGACCTAAATGTAAACCTCAAAACTATAAATCGCAGAGAAAATCATGAGGAAAAAAATCTTTGTGACATTGGGTTAAGCGAAGTTTTCTTAGAAATAAGGCCGAAAGCATTATCTTTGAAAATATAAAAGTACGTATTTTCAGATCTGTAGTTTATAGAAAATTTTCCTACCTATAGCAAGAAGTTTCAGGAAAGGTTGTCAGAGGCAAAGTTTTCTAATCTTGGCGTTGTATTAAAAAGGTGAACAGAAACGAGATTCTGTTGTACACTATTAGCGATTATGTGTGTGGTGGAGGGAGGACGTATTTGAGGCTCCTCGCAACAGTATCTGTTAAGCCAGCCATTTATTGAAACACTTTTATGATTTCTGTTTGCCTCTAGCTACTTAATAAAAAGGCAAAGCTAATCTCCTCTTAATCTCCCAGGGTGCTCTGCTATTTACCAACTTGACAATAAACTATGATTTATCTGATGAGTTTCTGAAATTGGTGTAGGGAAGAGAAAACTACATCTGAGACTTAACTTTGATGATTAGTCATTGAAGCTGCTTTCTGTGATTACATATAATTTTATTTAAAAATATTGCTCTTATTCCTCTTCGATAGTCTTAGAATCAAAAATTGAGGCAACTTTTCATCAACTTCTAGTATAGTCATTGGCACTACATTCCATTTCAAATTTATTTTCCCTCTACCTCCAAGATACTACATTGGCTCCCAAATTCCCCTTGATATGTCTATCTTATTAGTAGAGCACCAGTTTTGGTGACCCAGGTGGGGCATTGTTTCTTGCTGCTGGACTGGATTCTCCACTTTTTCCATATTAAAGATAGACTTCTCACAAGGGTGATGTTATGACATTTCAATCCTCCTCAGATGAAGGGCATGAAATCTCACATGCAAAGTCTATGGCTTTTTCCAATAAAAGAAAGGGCACTTTAGAACATTCTAGTCTGTCCCTTCCTATAACTGTCTAAACAACAAAAACAAAACAGATAATATATATACATAACAATATTACAGTAAGGTACAAATGAGAAAAGTTGTATTAGTTGCCTATTATAGCCTACAATGTGCTAATTAAATGTGCATTAACCCCTTCTTTCAATTATCCAGCAAATCTGCAAGGAATCATTGAGTTCTGTTTCTGTTTTTATTTTTGTTTGTTCACCTATGTTCAGCACTCTGCTAGGTATGGGGAGTAGAAGAATAATAATGCATAAGTCTAGCTTAAAAGACTCATGGTTCACAATGTCAAAGTTTTTACTAATACTGCCACTCACCAGAGTATTCTCATGGTCTAACTTGCGAATTGACCCTTCACTCTTTCTGTCCTGATCTCTGATATGGACTCAATCGCCTACACATCTTTCCAGATAGCTACAGATAAGTAATTGAATTTTTAAAGAAAGTATATATCTATTTGCAATTCCACTTTGGTTCCAAATTAGGGCATTCCTTTTTCTCTGCAGTATTTTGACCATCCTTTTCTTACAGATCTACAGAATCAGGGACATCAACATAAAACCTTTTTAAATTTGTTAGCAAAGTGAAGCAAACTCGTTGGAATATAATACAGTGTTCTTTGTGCAAGATTAGATTTGATTTCTTAGAAGTAAATGGGTAAAAATAAGGGATGGGATTAATTACCTCTGAAGAATTTTCTACTTTGACAGTATCTATGTTTCATTTCTCTTCAATAGAGGAGGCATAAAAATTATCTTCTTATATTTTATATTCATTATTGGTTTTATATTGGAAAGCTTCCCAGAAAATTTTTTAAAAAGCTTAGTAATTAATTAAAATAGAACAAAAAGGATGCATTTATTTTCCTAATATAATTACTTATCATTTTTTTTTAAGAGGATAGGCTTGAATCTATAATGATGATTGTCTTTTTGTAGAGGGAAGATACAATCTATTTGTAATACAATATTTAGAAAGTGATGGTAGATAATGATTTAATGAATGTCAGGTTCTTGTTTCTAATTATTATTTTTATATTTTCTATTTTTCTCAATTGGTTTCTTAGATAGTTTACTCAAACTAGGGTAAACCACATTTTTCGCCACCTCTCTATGAGGGTCTTACAATCATCACTAAAGTTATTTGTTCTACTCTCCTCTCCTTTACCCTTCCCTTAATGGAAAAAAGAAGCCAAATCTTTACAAAAAGAGCAAATCAACAATAAATATACCCTTTTACTTCAACCCTAAAATGCTTTGGAGGAGATGTTAAGCCAAGAAGGAAAGAAAAAGAAAAGAGAAAATGGGGGAGGAGCTGTCCCTGAGAAACTAGGGTGTTAAATGAGCCTGTCACAAAAATGTAACCTTGTACATACACAGCTTGTGTTGGCAGTTGATGTGCCAACTCTGAAATGTGTTTTGAGGGAGACTGATGACTACCTCTGGAATTTTTTAACTAGGCCAGTGACCACCAAATATCAATGTTTACCAGGCTTATGGTAAATGGCATGAAGTCTTATGAATGAGAATCCATGTAAACACATTGATATAGACAGCCCATGTTAGAATTAACAGAAATTTTAAAGCAACTGCATTTACCACACATAAACCACTAATGACAAGCTGATATTTATTGTTAGGAAAGAGGAAACTATAAAAAAATGGGAAAGCTGATTTGAAAAGATCAAAACAAATCTAGAATTTGAGCATTTGCTAATCAAAACTAAAATCTGTAAAAGTCATAATTGGAAATGGATTGGGATATCAGATTTCACATAGAGTAGAAAGAATTAGTGAACTAGAAGATTATGTCAAGTTATTCAGAATGCAACAGAGAGAAGAGGGAAATGATTGACAATATAGGAAAGAAAATACAAGACACGGGGGTTATAGAAGAAGGATCCAGTATATGTTTGAAATGAGTTCTGGAAGTGAAAATAGAGAAGGAATACAGGGCTAAGACAAATTTAAGGAGACAAAACTGAGGACTTGCAAGTACTTATGAATGATATCAAGCTGGAATTAATACTTAAATGATTCCTTTTGAGAACACTTTCACCAACCTTCATCCCATTTTCAGAAATTTGTACTCTCACAATACTGTATGGTTAACACACTTGTTTCACTTTTTCATAATAAACCTATCGACTTCTCTTTCTTCATTTCAATTTCAAATTCAGTGAAGGTACGATATTGTGTTCCATTTTTATTCATTTATTTTTTGTATATTTTTTATTGGAGTTCAATTTGCCAACATATAGTATAGCACCCAGGATAGCACTTTTGAGATTTGGTCATCTTCATATAGAGTAAAGATATCCTGTCAAGTGCCTGTCAAGTGCCCCCCTCAGTGCCCTGTCATCCAGTCCCCCCATCCCCCCGCCCACCTCCCCTTCCACTACCCCTTGTTCATTTTCCAGAGTTAGGGGTCTCTCATGTTCTATCACCCTCTCTGATATGTCCCACTCATTTTCTCTCCTTTAGAGTATATAGAGTATAGATATACTCATATAGAGTAAAGATATCCTGTCAAGTGCCTGTCAAGTGCCCTCCTCAGTGCCCATCATCCAGTCCCCCCATCCCCCCGCCCACCTCCCCTTCCACTACCCCTTGTTCATTTTCCAGAGTTAGGGGTCTCTCATGTTCTATCACCCTCTCTGATATGTCCCACTCATTTTCTCTCCTTTAGAGTATATAGAGTATAGATATACTCATATAGAGTAAAGATATCCTGTCAAGTGCCTGTCAAGTGCTCCCCTCAGTGCCCATCATCCAGTCCCCCCATCCCCCCGCCCACCTCCCCTTCCACTACCCCTTGTTCATTTTCCAGAGTTAGGGGTCTCTCATGTTCTATCACCCTCTCTGATATGTCCCACTCATTTTCTCTCCTTTATAAGAAATTGAATTCTATTTTTAATTTAAAATGTCTGGCTAAATTTAGGTCACCAAAGAAGTATTTCGTTAATATTTGCTTTTTGAATTAATTGACTTCCTCTTGGGTCCTGTAGCTCTTACATAAGTGCAGTGGGAGCGCATCCAATTCAATGATTGTATTCTGTTTTCTCAGCAACTGCATCTAACTTTATCAGAGGCATAATCTCTGGCAGTGTCTGCTTTCTCTTTAGGTTCTTAATCTGAAAATTCATTCACTCTTTTTATTGGATGCCTACAACACAATGCATGGTTCTAGATGTTGGAGTAACATTTACAATCAAAGGACCAACTTAATTCTTATGTGTAATTAAAGATTTACTGAAGTGCAGGAGATAAAATAATGTAAGTAAACAAATAAGCTGATTTCAGAGAATGATGAACTCTATGGAGGAAATAAGCAAAGCAAAGTGATATTTGAGGTGTAGGTGTCCTGAAAGGGAAATCCACATGATAAGTTCAAAATACGTTATAACAAGAGACAGAGCAGGGACAGCTCATTTTTCTGATATTATTTCCATAGAAAATGACTCTTAGAAAAGGTCATGAAAGGATACATTTCTGATATAGGTTATTCCCGGAGGAAATTTTTTGTAGGTCAATATGTGTATTTATATGGATAATAAACATGCAAAACCTCGAAATAATTAATCAGTTCATCAAAACCTGAATCAAACATTCAATATATTAATTTTCCTATGTTAACATGAGTCTTTAAATATATTTGAGAAGTTTACAGTCTAGTGAAGAAAATAATATTTTTAAAAATGGGAAATCTGTTATCAATATAGAGCGGGGAGGATATACCTGGTTGATTCTCAATTGCATGTCAGTTGACTCCTTCTGTGTTTTATCCTGTAGATAAACTCATATCTTTACTCAAGAATGAAGTTCCCTTTCCTTTAGTCCCTGTTTGGGCATACTTTAGAGAAATGAAGTGAAACCACTCCACTTGCAATCACTGTGTTATGAATAGAAGGCATTATCATGTCACCTTTCAGTTAGATTATTTAGAGCACTAGGCTTCAATTTCTGAAAGGTATAATAGGGTTAAGATGACGACTTCCTTCTAGTATCTCTTTCCAGAAGAGAAGATGACCAAATCTCAAATACCTCAGGAACTCTAGTTCAATTCTAGACCTTTAACATCCTTGCTTTTCTTTGTTTTTATTTTCTAGTGGTGTGTAGAAAGGAGTCATTCAACTTCTAACTCATTTCTCCTTGTAGCTGTCAGGTCTAAAAAATACTTTGATAAAACACGAATTGCTCATAGGAGGAAGATTTGGGAATTTGTATAAATTGTGACTTTAAATTTATCTTTTAATTTTAAACAACTAATGTTCTCCTTGTATCCTATTATAAGGTGAAATGAAGTGGATCCATTTGAATAGAATTTTGGTAAGCATGGAAAGAAAGTTGTTGTTGACATAACATTGTAGGAAATTACAGTGTACTGTTAAAATTTTTTTTTTCCTGTTGGGAGAAAAATTTAGATGACATTCTAGGTACACTGCTTGCCATGATTGTGTTTAATATGAAAATGGTAGTAGGAGGATTGTCTGTAATTCTTAGATTTCTAATATACTCTTGCTCAATTCAATTCTATTTGAACAGAAGACACCTATTTGAAAAGCAAATGTAATATGCCTGAAACCAAACCATTTGCATTTCTAGAGTATAAAGATTGCAGCGCTCTGCCAATACCTCTGACAGAACACTTGAGCAAAGTAGAGCTAGTGCTAGTGATACGATTAGTACAAAGACTTTAAAGCACCTTCTGTACATTTGTATTTCAAATACAATGTTTCCTACAAGAAAAAGGAGGCACTGTGAATAAAATAAAAAATTGAAGATATTAAAGGATATTGTTAAGAATGAAGACAGAGAATAAAGGTGAATGCATGTAAATTCACATTTTTTTAAAATTCCAAAATGCAACAAGAGTAATAGTTAATGGAGGAGTGGAGGATTTAGAGATCTAGACTCTCAAAAATATATATAATTAACTCCTTTCAGAAGTGGGAAATTGGTACATCTACTCAGTCATTATAAAATTTTGAAGAACTTAAAATTGGACACTTCTGGGAAAAATGGCTGATTCTAGGGCTGTGTAAAAAAATATGCAGAATGAGTCTGAACTTTCTTGTAGTGTTACAAAGTAAA
Organism: Vulpes lagopus; assembly: GCF_018345385.1. Classification (NCBI taxonomy): domain Eukaryota; kingdom Metazoa; phylum Chordata; class Mammalia; order Carnivora; family Canidae; genus Vulpes; species Vulpes lagopus. The sequence goes on along the minus strand of NC_054828.1, from coordinate 92,229,456 downwards.
GAAGTAGTAAAAAAAAACTTAAATGATGAAGTATGGCAGAAGGATACAGGGAAAAATAGGAAGATCTCCCAATAACCAAAGTGAAAACCCATAATATTGGATTATGGCCCAAAACATAACATAAATACTTATAAACCATTACTGATATAAATAGATACATGATGGGATCAACAAATAAGTAGAGAAGAAGGGAGAGAATTCCTGTGGAGAAGAATTGCAAATAATTTATGTTGATAACCCTGCATGTATGGACAGCACATAGTGGCTTCCTTCCAAAGGACACAGTATAAAAATGAAAACAAAACAAAACAAAAGAGTGAGCAGTGGTAACGACTTACAAACACTACTTCAGTCAGGTGACCAAAGTCAACGTCAACAATGATAAGCTATATTGACACTGTGTACTCTTTAAATGATCTGATAAAAAATGATATTACCCCTATGGACTTCCTTCCAAAAACCTATAAACTATGTCTAACCATGAGAAAACATTAGACAAATGTCATTTGCCATTAGAGGAGCAGCCTACAAAACACCTGTCCAATATTCTTTAAAACTGTTAATGTTATAAAAAACAAGGAAGTCTGAGAAAATATAATAGCTCAGAAAAGCCTAAGGAACATGAACAATTAAATGTAATGTGTTATTTTGGAGTTAGATTATGAAACATAAAAAATAAGACATGTGAAATCTAAAGAGATCTTTTAAAGTATAAACTCTAGTTAATAATGTGTCTACATAGGTTCATTATTTGTGACAAATGTACCATAGTCAAGTAGGACATTAATACTAGGGAGATCTAGGCATGAGGGATATAAGAACTCTCTGTACAATTTTCGTAAGTCTAAAACCACTTTAAAATTTTATATATATATATATATGTATATATATATATATGTATATATATATATGTATATATATATACACTTATGTGTGTATGTGTGCGAGAGTTTGGGCCTCTGGAAATTACCACTGGTTTATCCCTAGAGAAAATAATTACATTTTCTTTCCCACTACAGAAATCATCCCAAAATGTGCATAATAGCCTAAAACCTCTTTAAAATTTGTCTTTTTTTTTTCTTTTAAGAGTTTAGCATTTTATTGAACAGGTTGCAGAAAATGTTTAGTCAAGAAGACCAAAGCCCACATCATCATCAGACTCCTCGGTATGAAGAACTAAGTTTTATTAGAAAGATATTTAGATGGCAATCGAGAATAAACAGTTACTTTCACTCTTATACACTTAGTACTCTAAGTAGGAGAGGAGCTATTTTAGAAGTGCTCTTTAATCAAAGATTACATAGTATGCATAGAGTGGTGAGACTAATAACATTAAGGAAAAGGTAAGTGGCAGTACAGTTCATGAAAACCCAATGGAGGAGTAAAAATACAGTACAATTCATGTGACTGCTTGAAGATTTGCACATATTATAACAAGTGTTCAGAGAAACAAGTGATGAACAGAGTGGGATTCTCATGAGAAATATTACCATAAAAAAAACCTTAGTAAGATCACCAAACTTGTGCCTTTAAATCTGGGTAGAGGGATCCCTGGGTGGCGCAGCGGTTTGGCGCCTGCCTTTGGCCCAGGGCGCGATTCTGGAGACCCGGGATCGAATCCCACATCGGGCTCCCGGTGCATGGAGCCTGCTTCTCCCTCTGCCTGTGTCTCTGCGTCTCTCTCTCTCTCTCTGTGACTATCATAAATAAATAAAAATTAAAAAAAAAATCTGGGTAGATTTTAATCAAATGGAATAAGGAAGGAAAAAACAAAACAAAGAAGCAAAAACCATCAAAACCAAAAATCCTTCCTGCGAGGAAGAATGGCATGAACAAAGGAGGCCACAAAAAGGACTAGGCAAAGTGTGTGTGTGTGTGGGGGGGGGGGTTAAGTGCACAGGTATGGGAAGTAGGGTCTCAAATAATGGTGGGCACATTTTGGAAGCTAGTTTTGAGCTAGATTATAGAAGACCTTGAGTGCACAATTAAAACCTGTATACAAGTTTGAAAACCTGAATCATCTTGTAATTAGCCATAATCAATTCTACTCTAAATTCTTTGTAACCATTTTTCATTCTGTTCTAATGTATGACAGCAAACTAAGCACATAAATATACTTTTATGTCATTTCACATCTGTATTTAAATGAAAATAGATCCAACACTGTAGCAAGACAAACATATGCAAGAACAATGAGGAAACCAACTGACACATGACATTGCTGGGACTAGATTTAAAAATTCTTAGTTAAACCCTTGTTTATAAATATTTTAAAATGATCTTGGTGTTTCCAACACTCAACAATATTGTCTAACATCAATGATGCCCTTGATTCTTCCTAATCTGAAGGATATATTATTTCTTTAGTATTTCTTGAGTGAGTATTGTAGAACTAGAAACAGATTATCAACCAGTTTGCTCCCATAAAATTTTTATATTAATTTAAAAGGATATTTAAACAGCACATTGGCCGTGATCAATTTCCATTCTAGTTGATGCATTTACTGATATCAATAGCTTAGACTAGCTTTTCAACTGAGAGAGAGAGAGGGAGACAGAGATATTGAGAATAGAATTTGTTGGAGATTGGGACACCTGGGTGTCTCAGTGGTTTGGTGTCTGCCTTTGGCCCAGAGCATGATCCTGGAGTCCAGGGATCGAGTCCCCTGTCGGGCTCCCTGTATGGAGTTGGCTTCTCCCTCTGCCTATGTCTCTCTCTCTCTCTCTCTTTCTCTCTCTCTTTCTCCTTGTGTGTCTCTCATGAATAAATAAATAAATAAAATAAAACAAAATAAAATAAAAAAGAATTTGTTGGAGAGCAAGATCTTTGTTTGTCATCCTCCCTCTACTTAACCTTGGTTTTCTTTCACCCTGTGGAAATTGTCTGAGTCACTATACTTCTTTGAAAAGCCTATTGGAAACATCTACCTCAATTGACCCTTCATTATTGAAAGAAAAGATGTTTAAGATAATCTGTTGAAAAACTTCTCTGAACTCATACAATTTTGTGAATGCTGTATAGGCATATGAATATATGGTAATTTTCCAATTCAATTAGAGGACTAGTACATGCCCTTTTCTACGGAGGAGAGGCTTTGCTAGTTTCCATTTCCTCCTTAGAAATGTCCCCTAGGACTCATTTACAGTTAGGAGGGCTAAACTTTGACAGTGTTACAGAATGTATGGCACAACAAAAGATGTTTGGGAAGGAAGGGGGGAAGTAAGGAAGGAAACAAAATCTGAACATAATAAGTTTTATGAAATGTATAGACATTATATATAGCCACTTAAATTATCTTAACTTATAGTATAAAATAACATCAGCTACTATGACTTCTGTTATTGTTAATATTATTATTTCATTCTGGGGGCTTACTGGGGTCTCTAATGTGGTTGTGGTCAGAGACTGACCAAGGCTGGAATCATTTCCTTGCTCCCCTGTCTGATGGTTGATACTGGCTGAGGAGGCCAAATGGAATCTGCCTATAGCTTCTCCAGGACTTTCTCACAGCATGGAGACGAAATTACATAACTAGGATCTCAGGGGAACAAGACAGAAGGAAGATATAGAATATACCATTTCTATATCACTGTAAGAAAATTTTATCCCAGAGTTACTGTTCTGATCCTTGATCATCACAATAACTCTGTTGCCAGACTAATAAAAAAACATCTCTAAGGGATAGGCTGGGAGATGTTTGTTTTTGTTCTTTTGGGGGTTTCCAAATAAGAATATTTAGGATAGGGCAGCCCGGGTGACTCAGCGGTTTAGCGCTGCCTTCAGCCCAGGGCCTGATCCTGGAGACCTGGGATCGAGTTCCATGTTGGGCTCCCTGCATGGAGCCTGCTTCTCCCTCTGTCTGTGTCTCTACCTCTCTCTCTCTCTCTCTCTCATGAATAAATAAATAAAAATCTTAAAAAAAATATTTAGGATAAACTAATGAATTAGGAGCAAAGGAGCAAAAGGAAGCTACCAAGAAAGTCATTTGGTAGGCAGGAGACAAAAGTCTGATTTAAGCCAGGAGCTAAAGAAATGACAGAGTTGAATAAAATTCAGTAGTTGTTAGACTTTCATACTAGATAAAAGGGGAGACAGGGAGAAGGCAGGGAAGGAGACAGATACAGAGACCGAGACCAACTACCATAAGAACATTTCATGAATGGAAATAGTAAATGCAGGTTGTGCTTGTTTGAAGTGAGAAAATAATGGGGCAAATGCACGTGAGTTTGAATTATCTGGTTTATCAAAGTGAGATTTAAAATGCAAGCTTTAAGTTTAGAAAAGTTGTAGAAGTTGATGGTATCCTTCCTTGGCACTACTCATTTGTGAGCAATTTCTATATTTGGAGATTTGTATGCATGTATGTGTGTGTATGTGTGTGTGTGTGTGTGTGAGTGTATGTGTGTGTATGAATGTGGTGAGATAGAGAAAGAGAGAAAAAGAGAGAGTGAAAGAGAGAGAGAGAGAGAGAGAGAGAGACCTCCCTTTGGGGTAAGTTTAATGTAAAATGAGAACCACATAATAATTTTCTCTATAACTCTATAAAGATATATGTTGATATTCTTACATGTAGACATTTGTGGGAAATTATATCTGCTTTAAAAAATTTCCTTTATACTACATTATATCATGTTTGCTAATGAAGTTCTATGAGGTCACAGAATCTATATCTGGTCTCTAAGATCAACATCTTTTATTTTGCCATCTGTTTAAAAACACTTTCCTCATTTTCTTCTTTTTGGCTAAATAAAATCAGAGGAGACAGATTGCAGCCTATTGAATTCTTAGCAAATAAATTCATTCTAGAAAAGAAATCTAAACAAGGCAGTGACCCTATTATATCAACCAGCTATGGGAAGGGAAGCCAAAGTAGAAATGTTGGGTATTTTCTTAAGCTTCTTGCTGGAAAATGAATCAGGTCATTAAAGTCACTCTTATCCATCTCTATGCACAAGTGCAATTCTGTAACTGCTCGTTCAAATGCCAGTGGATTAGCCCCAGTAAGTCCAATGGACTAACACTGTAATTGCACATCTCAGGAATTCAGTTATATAAGTGTTCCCTTTGCCTCCTGTTCCCCAGGTATAGGGCCGAAAATAAAAGCCTGTGTGGAGAAGCACAGAGAGATTCTTCATAAAGCATGTGTGAGTTACTGGAGGAATCATCACTACAGAAGATAGCTTACAGAAAGATACCCTACAGAGGGAAATCAAGTTCTTGAAAGACTCAGGAAGTTGGTAGAAAGACAGTCGTTTTTCTGTCTATTACATGCCGTATCATTTCAAGATTTTTTTAAAAATTCATTTTTTTAAAGATTTTATTTATTTACTTATGAGACACAGGGAGAGAGAGGCAGAGACATAGGCAGAGGGAGAAGCAGGCTCCATGCAGGGAGCCCGATGTGGGACTCGATCCTGGGACCACAGGATCATACCTCGAGCCAAAGGCAGATGTTCAACTGCCGATCCACCCATGTGTCCCTCATTCAAGATTTTTTAAAGATTAATTAATTCATTCATTTATTCATTCATGAGAGACACAGAGAGAGAGGAAGAGACATAGGCAGAGGGAGGAGCAGGCTCCCTGCGGGGAACCTGATGTGGGACTTGATCCCAGGATCCCACTGAGCCACCCAAGTGTCCTGTCATTTCAGGATTTTAATGATTCATACATATCTTTCAAAGAAACCTTTTGTTTTGGTGAAAAAAAATCTGAGTAAAGAGCATTAGGGAAATTGGAAGAATGCTGTTCTTTTTTATTTCACCAAGATCCACTGGTTAAGCTTCAAAAGAAGTACACGGAGATGGGGTAAGGAATCCCTTCAGATTGGGTTTTTCATAAAATTAGATTTGGATGCCATTCAAAGGGTACAGGACCTGGCTGCCATTTCAACTGTTTTCCCCAAAACACATATACAGGGAATCAAATCTTCACTAAATCTTAAGATGTTGACAGATTCTAATAGGAAAGTAACTAGAAGCAGAGTTATTAAACTGAGTTCCTCTTTTTAATGTTACTTTTAAATGTTGCAGTTTCTTCTACTTTCTTACTTTATCACCCTGTGGCTTGTTGTATATTAAACAAGATCACCCTGTGATCAGCTAGCCACCTTCCCTTATTTCTTAGATCTTCATCTAGCCCCTTGCTCTAACTTATATAATTCATATATAAGTGAAGAAATATATAAGACCACATTAACCTAGGACTACAAACTAAGTTGATACTATATTTAATTTCTATGTCCTTCTAGAACTGGACTTCTTTTCAGAAATTGGTCTCTCTCCTGTCTGGTCCTAAACCAATACATTTTCACATACAATTCTAACAAAGTCCAAATAAACAAATAAACAATTATTTTGCTAACACTTTCCTGTATCTGCGCAATATGGCCACTGTGAAATTACTACTCTACTATGTATAGCTGACCACTGAAGAAATTCAGCTTTTGCCTCAAGGAGAACATAGGTAACCAGAAAATAGCTGTATGCATTGCCCATGGACACATAGGTGGATTTTTTTTTTAGGAGAGAGAGAAAGAGAGAGAGTATATAAGCATGGAGAGAGGCATTGCAAGCAGAAGGAGAAAGAGAATCTTAAGCAGGCTCCATGCAGTGTAGAGCCCAACTCAGGGCTTGATCTCACAACTCCAAGATCGTGACCTAAGCCAAAATCAAGAGTCAGATACTTAATTGAGCTACCTAGCATCGCTGGACATATGGTTGGATTAGATCCCTGTCCAGCTTCCTATAAGAGAGTCAATGCACCAACACTGCAGTGCACCAATGCAGTCAATCAGTATCATTGCACCATCTTGATAACTCTCTAATCCTAGGAAAGATATAATTCTGGCCAGTGGGTGTAAACAGTTTACCTAGTTACCTTCCTAGGAAGACCACATAGATGTAAACTCAATGTTCCTTGAGGCATCTGGTTTACTATAGACATGGAATAGAGGGTTGTAGAGTGGTCTAAAATGGAGAAACAGATACAAAGCATTACATGGGGCTAGATCTAGGCTCATATTACCCTACCCAAATGGCACCACTGTTGGTATTGGTCTCAGCCACCTGAGAAGGGTCTAGAAAATTTTGAAAAAATGCTTCTGGAGACTAGGATCTATACCTTGTTTTGCAAGGATAGCTTTGAAAACCAGACAGGTCCAGGTACCAGGGTGGTACTTAGAACATTTCATAAAAGGCACTCTGCAGTATGGTGCCTCCCCCCACTCCCCACTGAGGTGTAAGACCCAGGGCAGGTGTCAGCTTGCTGAGGTTTAAGGCCAGTAAAGTTGTCTGTCACCATAGTGGAAAAATAAGATCAAGTTTGTCTTATTTCCTATACATTCTTATTCATTTTATTTCATCCATTAGCCATAAGTCAATATGTATATAAATATTTATAAATAGGTATGAGTAAACATAGACCTATACATTATGCATGTACCTATGCATGTACACACTCACATACACCTACAATTATATACTTAATTCATCTATAAGTGTAGAAAGAATTTAAAATAGTTCAATGTTAATTATTTGATAATTCTAAAATGAAAAAAAAAAAGTGTAACATTTAGGCACATTCACCAGTACACATTTGTTATAGGAAAAGAAAGAATATCTCTGTATTGCCAAGCAGTCAATGCATCACATTTCAATTAGCAAGAGTTGTTCTCTGTGGTATTGAGATGGTACTTAGTGAACCATTTAATTCCTTCATTGGCAATTATCACAGAGGTAGGTGGGTATGCAAAAAAATGCAAAATATCCTAATTGTTGTTTTTAGTCCAATAATAATTAGCTATTGCATTACAAAGATCACAATACTGCATAGTTTATTTTTTGCTTGTGATTGAATTATTTACAAATGTAATTTCTTTTTAATGTGAATCTACACTTATCTTTTTCATTTGTTTCTTGTGTACCTATGCCATCCAATTTATTTCATGTTAAAGACATTCAAAACAGTACACTATGTTTTTATTTAAAAATGAAATTGTATTGACAGAGATAGCATGAGATAAAATATTCATATTCCTTTCCTTTCGTATAAACCTACAAAGTACTAAATATAACCCTTAGGTGTTCAGACTCAGTGAGATTGGAGAAATGGAAAAAGGTCATTACCTTTAGGTCTACTCTTTAAGTATCATCAAATGTTCCACTAGGAAGTGTCATTGGGCCTGAAAACCCCCTACTTCCTCTTCCATAACTGAAATTCAATCATAATCTTTAGACTCCATTTTGAAAGTTTTTTTTTTTTAATTTTTATTTATTTATGATAGTCACACAGAGAGAGAGAGAGAGGCAGAGACAAAGGCAGAGGGAGAAGCAGGCTCCATGCACCGGGAGCCCGACGTGGGATTCGATCCCGGGTCTCCAGGCTCGCGTCCTGGGCCTAAGGCAGGCGCCAAACCGCTGCGCCACCCAGGGATCCCTCCATTTTGAAAGTTAAAGACAAAAACAACATTGTTCTATAACAGGCTGTTAAAAATATACATTATTTGCAAAAACAAATAGAGCCACAGTTAATCCATATTTTCATTAATTTTACATTCTTTTTTTTTTAACATTTTACTCTCTATTCTTTCATCTTCTGAACTGACACATTGAATCTTATGAAACTATGAAAACATTTCACCATTCCTACATAAATTCACTAGGCAAGGATTTAACCATGCACTATATTGAATTAAAAGCTCTCTCTTTTGTTTGTAATCTACAGCTGCCTTCTTTTGTTGTTGTTGTTGTTGTTGTTATTTTAAGGAGTCTATTAATAGCTTTTAGAAATACATTGTCAACAATAAATTAATAGAGCATGACACTGGCTTTTATTGTGTGAAAATAAGTCAGAAACTATCAACATATCCATTAACCAATATTATAAAAATATCATATATGGTAGACTTAAGATTATCAGGTATTCTAGGATATTAAAAAGTCACATTGCTTTATTATGGGATATCTCAGGTTCAGTTTCCTAAAACTATAGTTTTAGGAAAAGGGTCCAATGATTCCTTTATTAACTATAGAACAAAGAGAACACTTAGACTGAGATTAAAGGCCTCTCACAATCTGCTCTCATTTATCTTATCTTCATCTGTCTTGCTCCTCGATATGAATTGTTTTCCTTACTTACATATTATAATTCTCACTTTTATGATACTTTTCATACTTTCTCTTAAGTGTGTAGCACTAACCTCTCCTTTACACTTTCCCATTTTTTCCTCCCTTAGGGATCTTGTCAAATCTTAAGTTTCAATGGAAAATTTCCTGCTACCTTTACTGAATTTGAGGAGCTACTTTGCCTTTCTAATTTGCCCCAGTATCCATATGTACCCATTATTTATCTGCTAAGTTTTCTTCATAAATATACATATTAATTTTATAATTAGATTATCTTCCTGAGACGAGACTAGGCCTGCAATATTATATCTTAGACTATGTCATATTATATATTTTACATAGACATGTATTTTCATTTGTCCATAGTGCTTAAAAAAGGCTAAGAATGCAGTAGAATCTAGATGAATATTGCGTTTACTAATCGCCATTAGCTGAATTAAGCACTTGAACTTTCTGTACATATAAAACTCATTACACAACTTCCCAGTTGTTTTCAGAATGGAAAACCTTGGTAAAGAAAACAGTCAACAGTGTCAAGAAATATCAGGGGTCTGAATTTTTACCATGCTTGTAAGTTAGCAAGTTGCAGGGCTATTTTCATGAATACTTGTATAAGACAAAACACTTTAATACAGCAAAACCAGAAGGATAATCATCATAATTGCAGTTATTCTCCTTGTCCGAAATCACACAGAAACATAGAAAGAAGGGCAAGTGATGCCTTTGCATTCAAAGGTTGTGCTAGAGGAGAAGAATCTTGAGTTAGAGAAACTATCTTTTATAATGGCCAGTAAGTCTGTCTAGTGTTACATAGCACTCTAGCACATGCTAGTGGTACACAGCATCTCTGTCTTCCAAGGACATAAGCCACCCTGCCCTATGTTTCAGGAGATTTTTTTCAAAATAATTATTTATTTATATTATAGAGAGAGCACACACACAAGAGGGGGGAAGGGCAGAAAGAGATGTAGAGAGAGAATCCTCAAGCAGACTCCCTGTTGAGCACAGAGCAAGACTCTGGGCTGGACCCAGAACCCTGATATCGTGAACTGAGCTGAAATCAAGTCTGCCTCTTAACTTGACTGAGCCACCCAAGCACCCCAGAAAAAAAACATTTTTTTTTCCCATCTTCTAAGGCGGTTTGCCCTATAAGCATTCCTAAAAATAGCGTCCTAAAACAAGAGATGGTCATTGTCCCTGGCTGCAAGATGTGCAGAAATATGAGTGTCCTAAAATAGTACTATCCCAAAAGAGAAAAGGAGCTGGAATTCAATATAGGTTGCTGAAGAAAGTAACATTTAAAAACAAAATCACTCAGGGGTATGGCTTTCTTTTACCTTATTGCAAAAGTTAAATAGCCAAGTTCTACCTTTGCATGAATAGATACCTAGCCATCTCTCCACTACCAGCATCACCACCATCTTTTTCCCTTTCTCAAATTCACTAGAATTAGTGATAAAGCAGTCAATTATTTTTTCTTGTAATTCTTGTCCATTATCATCCTTCCATTTATTGAAACGATAGGGGATATGCATCTATATAGGATGAAAAACACTTTGTTCACTCACCCATTACTCTTTCATCTCTCATGTAGGAGCAGCTGAGCTTAGGTATACTGTAAGGGCTTAGGTTAGTGCTAGGCTTGAGTCATCTAGCATGATAGTCACTAGTTAACATGTGGCTATGAACACTTGAAATGCATCTACTGAAATACACACTGCATTTCAAAAACTTAACATGGGAAAAATGCAACATATTCCATTAATCAACTTTATATTAATTTTGCATTAAAGTTATATTATTTGAATTATGTAGGGTTAAATAAAATATATTATCAAAATTAACCATGGTAATTTTTTTTACTTTTTTTAAGGATTTATTTATTTATTCATTTATTTTTTTAAAGATCATTTATTTATTTACCCATGAGACAGAGAGAGAGAGAGAGAGAGGCAGAAACACAGGCAGAGGGGAGAAGCAGGCTCCATGCAGGGAGCTGATGTGGGACTTGATCCCGGGACTCCAGGATCATACCCTGGGCATAAGGTGGGCACTAAACCACTGAGCCACCCAGGGATTTTTTTAAAAGATTTTTAAAGATTTATTTATTAGAGAGAGAGAAAGAGAGAGAGAGAGAAAGATCATGAGTGGGAGGGGCAAAGAGAGAGGAGAGAGAATTTCCAGCAGACTCCACGCTGAGCATGGAACCTGAGGCAGGGCCCAATCTCGTGACCTGGAGATAAAGACCTGAAATGAAACCAAGAGTTAGATACTTAACTGACAGTGCCACCTGGGTGCCCCTCTTTTTACATTTTAATGTGGCTACTACAAAATTTCAAATTAAATGTGTGGTCCACATGTGTAACTCATTTTATACTTCACTTATAAAGCACTAATAAAAAAGCTGTTGTTTTGAAGATATCTGATCTCATATGCTGCTTCTCTGAGTACATGCCTATTGGCATCCAGGCTTACCTAGACCACAATTATTAAAGCTCAAAACTTAGAAAAAATGGGTGATCTATATGTCCATATCAAATTTATCTCCTGTATTTCCCATATTGAAAACCATGACCACCTAAAATTTAATAGCGCTTAGCTTAATTTTTTTATACATTTTCTTCTTTTATACATCTTTTATACATCTCTGTCATTATCTTCAGTAAAAGGAAGCTGTTATTTGAGATGAGTGTTCACTGGCTCCTCAAGGATTATAACACCATAATGCTGATGTTAAAGGCAGTAGAATAGAGAGCACTACAGAACTTTAGCATTTATCTACCTTAAAAAGAGTAGATGGCTGGGTGGCTCGGTCAGTTAAGCATCTGAGTCTTGATCTCAGGGGAATGAGTTTAAGCCTGTGAAGGAGCCTACTTAAAAATAAGTAAATAAATGAAAGAATAATAATAAAAAAACAACAGCATAGAATCCTTGATTATCGCCAAATGGTTTAGCTGATTCTGAATTCCAGGCAAAATACCAGTAGAAATTGTATTCAAAACAAGCACCTAGTCTATGAGGGAAGTAATTAGTTATATATACTCAGAATTTATTTTTTCCTTCTGATTCTTCTACACTGTGTCTTTTTCTTTTTGGCAGGTACAATGAGAGCTTAATTAAAGTTTTTGCTTTGTGCATGTGTTTTATTTTATTTTTATGTTTTTTGATTATTTGCAATGGAAAAATATGCAGAAAAATTGAAGCATATGTCTTATATAATAATAGGGCAAATAATCCTGTCTTCTAAGTTCTACTTCTTTTGGTTAAATGCAAATGGTTTAAATCGCTTTCTTAAATAATAAAATGGAATTCATTTAATGTTTCAATATTCAGAATTAAGCAGTATCATTAAGTTTGTGATCATCAGAATTCAGTCTAATTCTGTCAACCATTTCTGAAAATATATTTACCTCCAAGGGGCACTTGGCTGGCTCAGCTTGAAAAGCATGCAACTCTTGATCTCTGGGTTGTGAGTTTGGGCCTCACATTGTGTGTAGAGATTACTAAAAAAAAAATAAAAATAAAAGAAATAAAAAACTTTAAAAAATGAATTAAAAATATGTTTACTGCTGCTGTATCTTATGCTTAAGTTGTGAGGAAGATATGAAAATATTACCCCTAAAGATGGGGATATTAAGCTTTTTGAAAGAAGTCCCATTTCTATCAGGTATTACCATTGGGAATCAGGTACTCTCCTGGGGTCTGAGAAGAGGGAACTGGTGTATTCTGTCCAAGTAATGCTACTGGTACTGCATTTGTGAATGCCTACATTATATATAATATACCTATATTAAAGGAGCTTGTATACTATTATCTATTGTTTATAGTAGCATTGATTCCAAACTGTTTGAATGAGAAATGGATATTAATGAAAAAGAGTGTTAAGTAGTTATGGTCATCTAAAAAATAAAATTCATATCCTCCGTCTTACCTATAATATAATTTATTGGTTCTATTACCTCTGGTAATAAAGGAATGCAATTATACTTGCCTTAAAATACTGTGTTTTCCATTTTTTTCACCATAGAAGAATACTTATATAAACCATTAAGAAAACAAACAAAAAAAAGAAATGGGAAAGAGGATTATCTTATAGTAATAAACCTAAGAAGTAAAGAAATCTTGATAAACCAAAGCTTGTACTAAACACATATATTATCAAATGCCAATTAATATGGAAAAAAAGAATACCCTGTAATCAGACTAGGGATAAGCATAAGTTCCATTTAGCTTTAAATGTTCCTCTGAACACTATTACCTGATTTGATTTTAAAAAATTACAGGCAGAGTTAAGCTAAACTTTTTAGAAGGTGGAGTTTCTCATAGGTAAAACACAAAAGTTAGTATAAGTAAGCATCAAATATTGTTTCACATAAGTCCGTAGATTCCTATTAGGAGTAAGCATATTTTACTCTCATCTCAAGAATGAGTATTGCTTTTAATAATATTATTTTATTGATAACAAAAACGTGTCTTTATGGCAGTAAATCTAGAAAAAAATCCTTTCATTTGTTTAAATCATCTAACAAGGATTGAGCTTTTGGAGTGTAACCACACAACCAGTTTATGAGAGACAGTTCAAGGTCAAACCAGTTGCCCTCGAGTAAACATTCATAGTACTGTCTTTCATTCTCAGGTGTTTTGAAATGATCAAAATCAAGTGGAAAGAACATGGTTCTGCTGGTTATGGGGGAGAAAATCTGTTATCTAAGCAAACTAGTCTACCAAGAAGACTGAAAATTAAATATACATAGGCTAGTCATAGGGGTATTCTGACTCTAAGAATTTAAGATGAGTTAGAGGACTGGTGTTTTACTTAGGTCAGTGAAAAAAAAAGAAAAAAAAAGAAGAAATGGGACAGAGCAGGTAAGCAGTAAATGGCAGAGATAAATTCCAGAGACACAGGAGAGACATCTGCTATGGTTCTAACTGAATTCTCAATGCAAATTTACACAGGCAAGCCAGGATCATTTAAAGAATAAATAGAAATAAGTAGTTCTTTTAGTCTTTGCTCTTCTTCTCAATAAATTACTTGACTTAGAAAAACTAAACTAATTTGGCAGCAGTTGAACAACATCTGGGGAATTTCATTTTGGCCACAAGTTAAAGTAAACCAAAAAGAAACACATAAACATCATAAAAGCTATGCAATATGATGCTCAGATTTTCAGAACAAATAAATTGACCTCAAAAAAAGTTTTAAGTACTGAAAACCTAGTTAAAGCATGGATTTTTAGAGTTATGCTGAGAAACCAATGTGCTTTTCTGAGTTCATAAATACAATGACAATGGTATTTAAAACTGTAACATTTGAACAAAAATAGTATAAATTAAACTGATTTTAGATTGTTCTGGACTGAATGTTTGTGTCTCCTTCAAATTCACATACTGAAACCCTAACCTCTAATTTGACGGCGTTTGGAGATGATTAGGGTTAGATAAGGTCAGAAGGTGGGGCTCTCATAATGGGATTAGTGCCCTTTTATTTTATTTAAAGATTTTATTTATTTATTCATGCGAGACAGAGAGAGAGAGAGAAAGAGGCAGAGACACAGGCAGAGGGAGAAGCAGGCTCTATGCAGGGAGCCCGGCGCAGGACTCGATCCTGGGTCTCCAGAATCACATCTTGGGCTGAAGGCAGCACTAAACCACTGAGCCACCTGGGCTGCCCAGTTAGTGCCCTTTTAAAAAGAGTAAGAGTCACATTGCACACAGCTAGAAAGAGGCAGTCTACAAGCCAGGGAGAGTCTCACCAGAAACCACAGATGTTACCATGATCTTGGACTTCTAGTCTCCAGAAATGTGATAACCACGAGTCCGTGGTACATGGACTTGTTATAGCAGCTTGAGCTAACTAAAATATGACTATTCAAATAGCACCTTCTTATATATAGTGGCCTGCTGTCATGTACACTTATACCATGGGCCTACATACAGCCAAGTTTTAGGATCATTATGTGGGCATTTCGTAGAACCAGATTTCATTTTCTTAAAAGGAAGATTTTTATCAATGAAATCAATGGATTTCCAGTTTATGAACTGACCATTTATTTATAAATTAAAATTTTTAAATGAATAAGGAAAGTAATTTACCGACGATATTATAAAGGGAATTCTATGTTGAATGGAAGACTGATTAGACCACAAAAAGCTTGAGATAGCATTCAATTAAATTGATTGTGTGAGACATCTGTTTTTGGCTTGGTTTAAATAAAACACTGCATTTCCATTTTAGTGTGTGTTTCTATTGATACCAAACTTACTCATCATCTCTCTCTCTCTCTCTCTCTCTCTTTTTTTTAAAGATTTTATTTATTTATTCATGAGAGACAGAGAGAGAGAGAGAGAGAAAGACACAGGGAGAGGGAGAAGCCAGCTCCATGCAGGGAGCCCCATGTGGGACTGGATCCTGGGAGTCCAGGATCACACCCTGGGCCGAAGGCAGGCGCTAAACCACTGAGCCACAGCAGTTTAGTGCCTGCCTTCAGCCCAGGGCATAATCCTGGAGTCCCTGCGTGGAGCCTGCTTCTCCCTCTGCCTGTGTCTCTGCCCCCTCTCTGTGTCTCTCATGAATAAATAAATGATATCTTTAAAAATAAATAAATAAATAAATAAATAAATAAATAAATAAATAAATAAACCACTGAGCCACACGGGCTGCCCACTAATCATCTCTAAGTCACATTTATGATTGAACTCAAATGTATATTCTATAATACTATAGCCACAGACGCTCGTCACGGATATCAATATATAGTAATGCATACAACTATCCTTTAATTGATACATCTTCATATGCACTTATTTGTAATATTTTAATTTTTTAATCATTTTTATATGTATATTTTTTATTGGAGTTTGATTTGCCAACATATAGTATAACACCCAGTGCTCAGATATCAGAGAGGGTGACAAACCATGAGAGCACTTATTTGTAATAAAGAACATTTTGGGGGCAGCCCGGGTGGCTCAGCGGTTTAGCGCCAGCTTCAGCCCCAGGCCTGATCCTGGAGACCCGGAATCGAGTCCCACGACGGGCTCCCTGCGAGGACCCTGTTTCTCCCTCTGCCTGTGTCTCTGCCTCTCTCTCTCTCTCTCTCTCTCATGAATAAATAAATAAAATCTTTTTTTTTTAAAGAGCATTTTTACCTAACACAATAGGGTTATTATTATTTTATATTGCCTGCCAACAGTTACTGATACTTTCCACAATGTGAGTGGAGCTTCTCAGTCTGTTGTTTTATGCATTCTATCATATTTTACCAACTATATGCTAGATAATAACAAACATCTTAAAAACATCTTTTCTCAGAATTTTTAGTCTTTTTGGTCATTTTTTGTCACATTACTGTATTTGGTGTATGCATCCAGAGTGTGGACTCTCTAAATCATATACCTCCATGGCTCTATACATTTGTGGTCTATCTATAATTGCACCCTAAGACCTAATTCTGTATCTCTCAGGAACCTTGAAATCACAGTGAATTATCATGGTCCCCCTCACCTCTTTTCCCAATCAAACTCTTCACAAATACTGTTCTTCATTCTTTATAGAACAGAAGTATAGAGAAAGAGACTATTAAGGTAGCCTGTACATAGTGTCCTCTCAACAAACATAGGGGGCAAATAGAAAATACTCAGCATAATAAATATTTTTCCCCTGCTTGATTTTTGTTTGTTTGAAATTCCTGAAAAAAATTCATGCCTTGAATTGATGATACATATATATACTTAGGATCATATGGTCAATATGGCTTCTGAATGGCTAAATTTGATATTGAATTACATTCAAAGAAAAATCCATTAATTTTCATTAAAATTTTCTTTACTTGTGAATCTTATCCATTTCCAATTAGATAGTAAATTTCCAAATGAGAATATTATGGATATTTGACTGAATTTTAATATCAATGACCAAAATTTTCCCTTTATTGCTCATTCTTTCATAATAGTTTACCATATTGATCCTCAGGGTCCTCAAACTAAACTCTTGCTATATTATTTAGCTGTATCTGTAGAGTTATTTCTCACCAACTTGTCAGGACCTATATAGGTCAACCATATCTTACTTCCCCATAATTTATCTGTTACTCTGTTTCCTTGAAGCTTGGTCTTAATTATTCCTGGATACCTGGTGTCATTTACCTTCTGAATACCTAGAATTATTAACTGATTCTCCTACCATGGGCTCACTCATCATAATTAGTCTTAAATATTTCCAAAATATTCTTTCCTGATGACAATAAAATTATCATTATGAGATCAATACAAAAATGCTTAATTAGATTTAAATGGAAAAAGTTTTAAAATTTGAGTATATTACCCTTTAGAGCTACCTCTTTATTTACAAGCTTTTAATAAGAACATCAGAACCTACTCTTCTTATTGATAAAAAGAACCTAGTGTCAGTAATTTGGGGCTTATATTTTATTGAGATCCTTGTCTGTGTTCTTGGTGACATCATCATCCCTCATGCATATTAGGTCTTTCGTAATGGCTGTTAGATGAAGCTAAATTTGCAGAAAAATTCACTGAGTCTAAAACAGCATCTTTATATTAAGAAAATTCCTTCAAGTTATTAACTTTTGGGTATCAAATGCATTTGAGTATCAAATGCAAATGGAAGATAACAGCAGATTTTTTTTCTTCAAAACCTATACCACTTTTTTTTTTTCATTCTATTTACTCTCTCTAATGATATTCCCTCATGTGGTTTTTAGACAGCTCCAAGTATAGATGTGTCATTTGTATGTCTATATATATATTAAATTATATATAAATATATATAATATATAAATATATAAATATAATATATAATATATAATATATAAAAATATATATATATTTACTTAAGTAGTTAATGTCCCCAGTAAAAAGTAGGTTACCTGCTTCCATGTAGGCAGTACTTCCCAGATCAGGATAAATAAATTTAACAATCTCTATTATAACAGATGTGAGAGACCTGCTCTTTCCTCTCTCTTTGATAGTTAGGAAACTTGAACATTTGATGACAAAGGGAACCCATCTGGTCAGGAGTCCTATAAGGGTTGGAATCAATACATTTTATCCTTTAATGGTTGAACAGGTTTTAAGACTAACATTTCACATTTTCACAATACCACAGTAGAATGATGCTCAATAACTCCTCAACTAGTTTTCCTACTTTTATGAATGCCTTGAATTGTCAGCTGAGTGACTTGGTTATCAGAGTCTCCAGCTCTGGTCTTCTGTCCATAGATCTCCTACACCTTTGGACTTTTTCTTCCCAATTTAACTTCCCATTCCCTCTGGGATCTATTAACTACTCTAAAAACAAAAATTGTCCCTGTTGGAGTATAAATGCATGTTAATTTATTCACAGTTATTTATACCTCCCTGAGGTATTTAAATTTTCACAGAGAATTCCTTAGAGGAGGACAGATATTTGAAAATCATTTAAAACAACATCTGTTCTCAAAAAGATTATATTCAAATTTGAGTAACATCTAGAATAAGGTATAACATAATTAGGCTAAATTATCTTATTTATACTAAAAAATATTCAGAGTTTTGATGAAGAATGATGTGAAGAAACCATAGGGGTAGGAAAAGAATTGTTATTTTGTGGAAGATTTAGCTGTGAAATTAAAGGAAAGACAAAAAGCCACAATAGCAGGAATGAAAACAACAAGTTTATTCGACAATAAGGTGCTTTCAGAGCAAGTCATTTATTTTATGGAAAATAAAAAATAATATTGATAGTTTGAGCTAGAAAATGAAAGACCTTGAACACCATGTTCCGAAATTCTTCCTTGTTTTGCCAGGAAACAGGGAATCATTATAGGTTGCTTATGGAAAGAATGTGATGATGAAGGTTGAGACTATGCTAAAGGTAGAGATTACCGGGTTGACTGATGACATTAAAAATGTCAATAAAATACACATAGAATGTTGAAGATGATGTCCATGAAAATGAAAAGTTGCAGAAATATTTTTAAGGGCAAGTCTATTTGTTATTTTTCTAGCTTACAGAATTTGAATAATAATATATATTCAATTAAAACTCTGAAGTTGAGGGGTGCCTGGGTGGCTCAGTTGATTGTCTGCCTTCAGCTCAGGTCATGATCTCAAGGTCTTGGAGTCAAGCCCTGCATCAGCTCCAATCTCAGAGAAGAGTGCTTCTCTCTCTCTCCTTCTGCCATTCCCTTCACTTGTGCTCTCTGGCTCTCTCTCTGTCACATAAATAAATAAAATATTAAAAAAAAACCAACACTCTGAAGTTGAGAAATTGAGGACATTTTTCGAGGTACAGAATTTTGAGGGGGAAGGGAAAGAGGAACAACCAATTCATTTCATTTTAGGTAAGATAGTGGGGCATAGTGATTTACACAATTCCTGATACATTACAGCTGTGCAAATATCTGATCAATAAATCTATAAAGTTTGTCAGAGAAGGAAATATGACTTGGGATATTACATGGGAAGGCAGGACTTGAGAGACATAGATTAGGAGATCATCCACATGACATTAATTAGAAGTACTAGTTAAGCCAAAAAATATAAAACCCAGAGGAAGTCTTTGGAAAAGCAGACCTGGTAGATATTTTTGATTAGTAGAAGTTTCCAGTGCCTTCACTATATCCAGTGATATATAGAGTGTGGGAGACCACAAACTAGCTGGAGTAACTGAACCAAACCAGGCCCGAACTTGCATCCCTCATTCACTCAAAAAGCTCGAGAGCCTAAAGGGTCAATAGTTGGTAGATGCTTGAGAAAGGGCTTGAGCAATGGTTCTCAGGGCTCGCTTGTACGTGATCGCCCGCATAACACAATAGATAAAACTTATTCTGACCTGGTCATAAATGTAAATAAGGGTCTGTCTGTCCTTGCTGGTCTGTTTGCCATACCTAATATTCCTTTGAAGTATGTACATCTGGAGCAACAAGCTTATCTATTTACCAAGGTCTTCTGGCACCCGTGAGTCTGTCTTGCATGCTGAGAAAGGGGAACTTTGGAGGGTTTCACAAACCTGCTAAAAATAAACACCTTCTTGGCTTTGTTTTGCTCATGCTATAAAATGTTGTAAAACCTTGAATAAAGCTGGCACTGCTTGGACATCATCCACTGTGTCCCTCCTGTCCCCATCTCTTTACTTTTCTTTTATTTTCCTCATCCCCTTATCCTCAGGACCCTGATCGTGTTGCCGCAGCGTGCGCAACAATAGAGAATAAACAATTTCATAATTTTATATTAATCTTACAAGTAAAGCTGATCTTTTTTACAGCCTCTATAATGTGGGTGAAAAGACTTTTTAACATTTATTTGTAGGGACCATGGGTAGGCTATCCCATGGACCACCTTGTTATGATTATTATATTGAGTTAAAGGAATCAAAACCCAGCAGATTCAGGGAAATCTCCACACCCCCCACCACACACACACACACACATACAACTGCCTCCTTATATCAGGAAGAAAGCTATTAATAGCGATTTTTCTTTACCTAAGAAATTTACCTACATAATAGAACAAATTTTGCTTTCCAAACATCTGCTTTCACCTTCCTGCTGATGGTATTTCTCCCTTTTGTATCCTCAGACCCCTATCCTTCTCCTTAGCTCATATAAGAATTGAGTTGCCTCACTGTTTTCAGAATTTCTATGTCTCTGTGGATTCTCCAAACATATGCTATTAAAGTTGATTTTCTCCTGTTAATCAGTCTCATGTCAATTTGATTCTTAGTCCAATTAGAAGGAGCTTGAAGGATGGGTGAAATAATTTTTTCCCAACACTTTCTGTAGCTCTTTAAATATATTTTTTTATTTTATAAGAGTTTAAGAGATACTGAAAAATTGCAAGAATAATACAGAGACTTTCCACAGTAGCATCTTCTAATAGCATAGTACATTTGGCACAATTAATGAACCAATAATGATACCGTATTACTAACCAATGCCCATATTTAATTTAGATTTCTTAGTTTTTACCAAATTTCATTTTCTTTCCTAGGATCCCATTCATGATATTGCATTACATTTAGTCACCATATCTCTTTAGACTCCTCTTGGTTGTTACAGCTTCACATACTTACCTAGTTTTTGATGACCTTGACAGTTTTGAGTAGTTCTGGCCAAATATTTTGTAAAATGTTCATTCATTGAGACTTTACTGAAGTTTTTTATCATGGTTAGACTTGGGTTATATGTTCTGGAGAGAAAGATAACAAAGGTAATTTTTTTTAGAAAGATTTTATTTATTTATTCATGACAGACACACAGAGAAAGAGAGAGAGAGAGAGAGAGAGAGAGAGAGAGAGAATGAGAGAATGAGAGGCAAAGGGAGAAGCAGGCTCCATGCAGGGAGCCTGATGTGGGACTTGATCCCGGGTCTCCAGGATCACACCCCGGGCTGAAGGCGGTGCTAAACCTCTGGGCCACTGGGGCTGCCCACAAAAGTAAATTTCATTTTCATCTCATCATTTCAATATTATTTCATTGTTGATGTTAATCTGATCACTTGGTTGTGGTAGTGCCTGTCAGGTTTCCCTATTATAAAGTTATTCTCATTCTCACCCCCCCCCCCATCTACCTCTTTTTAAACAGCTCTTTTTTTTTTTTTTAAGATTTATTTATTTATGATAAGACATAGAGAGAGAGAGGCAGTGACACAGGAGGAGGGAGAAGCAGGCTCCATGCCAGGAGCCTGACGTGGGACTTGATCCCAGGACTCTAGGATCATGCCCTGGGCCAAAAGCAGGTGCTAAACCACTGAGCCACCCAGGGATCCCC
This sequence comes from Vulpes lagopus, assembly GCF_018345385.1. NCBI lineage: Eukaryota > Metazoa > Chordata > Mammalia > Carnivora > Canidae > Vulpes > Vulpes lagopus. The sequence goes on along the minus strand of NC_054828.1, from coordinate 92,207,563 downwards.
TATCTACCTCTTTTTAATTTTCTAAAGCACAGAGATGTTTCTTCTCCATTGTTATTTGGAAAATAATGCACCGACAATATCCACAATTTCTTACCCAGTTGCACTCTCCCCAAAGTTTAATACGCAGTATATAGTGACATTTAAGTAAACAAAATTATAAAATTTACACTGTATTATTTGCAATATTAAGGATGTTAAATGGGATCAAATGATTAAGCATGCACACACACACACCTTTTCTAAAGACATATTTATCCCTGGATGAGATTTGAGATTTAGAAAATAGCACAGTGATTCTCAAATTTGCCAGCACCTTAAATCACCTGGAGATTTTTAAAAAATGTTGGCTGGGTCCTACCTCCAAAGGTTCTCATTTCATTGGCCTGAGGTTTTTCCTGGGTATCAGGGTGTTTAAAAACCTTCCCTAGTAATTCCAATATACATAATCACATATGAGCTCCACTAGCCTGCAGCAAGTGACTATGGTCAATTTGCTTTACCAGCTGTAACAGGAGTTAGTTACAGCAAAGAGTGAGTAATTGGGGAGTGGTGTTATTTTGTTATTCTATTAACAACACTTTGGCTCAATCAAATGTAGCTGCAGAAGACACCTTAAAAATAGACTTTAATTACATGTTAATTATATGTGATTATATCTCAGTAAATATCAATCAGTCCATCCAACATTTTTAAACCTAGCCTCCTTTACTACAAACATTAAGAAACCATAAGACTATTTTTCTGAAAAAAGATTTTTTTTCAATCTGAAAAAATTGATAAAAAGGAGTAATGCCTGTCATGGTGAACATTTTAAGAAGTATATTTTTGTATACATACTAGAGAAGAAAAGTGAAAATAATAATCAGAGAAGTAGGAGGTAGCTCAATGATACCCAGACATGGTGTGACTTACTATATATACCAAAGAAATATATAAAAAAACATAAATCATGTAAACTTTTTGATACTCTTGATAAAAGATAATACCATGTGAATAATTTGTAGAAGCTAATAAAAAGTTATTTTATTTACACTTAAATTATAGTTAGAGTAATATCGGAGGTCATTTATACCAACAAATTTGAACACTCAGAAAAAACTGTTAGCTGAATATAGAAGATTTTTTTTATTTTTAACAGAAAATTAAAAATTAGTTTAGATTGAACTAATTCAACTCCATGGAGTAGCAAACCATACTTAGAAAGCATGCCAGGTACATGTCTTAATTGGAGTAGCAAGTGTTTATCCATACATCACTTCTGAGGGACAAATGACTACCTTGGTAACTTTTGACTTTCTATTCTTTTCAGACTGTAGAGTTAAGAATTATTCTTTTCTAAGACCATTCCATTGTTTAGAATAACTATTAATGTAAAACCAAAAAAGGGACAAAATGAAAAATTGCAGTGTATTTGCTTTTGATTATCATTTTCTGATTAAAACTCTGAGACTTTCGAGCTAGATTTTCTAAAGCTATACAATTTAAAATGCATTATGTTGCTTTCAGTCTAAAATCACTAACACCACCCATGTACACACACAAACCTCTTAAATGCATTTCTTAGGTTAATGAGAAAAGAAATGATTTATGGACTATCTGAAAATGAGTTACAATGAGAGCACTACACAATAAAAACAGAGAATTGGGCTAAGAAATAAGCTTGGAGATGAGGCATATCTTTAAAAAGTTACTGGAGTATAAGAGAGACTGAAAATAAATTAACAAGGAAGTTTAAGTAGCAAGAAAAGAACATCAAAATAAATATTAGGAAAAAATGAATTAATAAAGATCAAGAAAATGATGAACCAGAGAGATAACAATAAAGTTTATGCTGGGTTGGAGAAATATATATCTGTATGTATAGGGTCTTCAGAAAGAGTAATCCAAACCACTAAAAACAACGACAACAATATGTAAAGATAAAGAATGAGAGAGTAGCATAACCACAGATACATAGAAAACTTACAAAATTATAAATTTGAAAATAGTGACTAATTTTGGGGGGCAGAGATTTTACAGCATAAAATTATGCAAGAATAGTGGGCAGCCTGGATGGCTCAGCGGTTTAGCGCTGCCTTCAGCCCAGAGTGTGATCCTGGAGACCCGGGATGGAGTCCCACGTGGGGCTCCCTGCATGGAGCCTGCTGTGTCTCTGTCTCTCTCTCTCTCTCTGCGTCTCTCATGAATAAATAAGTAAAATATTTAAAATGAAATTACTCAAGAATAGTTATAGAACCTAAAGAGATGATTTTATAGATTTAAAAATACCTTAAAGGCTACCAACAATCTACCTCCAAATGTATGATGATGAATTCTACCAAAATTTCAAGAAAATGTTTCCAATGATATGTAAACTTTCTGAGATCATCGTAAAATACAGATAACTTTTCAAACCAGTTCCTGATAGTAGTGTAACCCTAATACCCACAATTGGACAAGGTGAATATAAAATTAATCTGTATGTCATGATACTATGAAGTATCATTACTTTAAAGTAAATTATAAATTTAATTAAAGCTTTAGCATATGAAGTCTAATTATAATTAAGCATAAATATTATGATCAAGTAGAGTTTGTCCTAGGAATATAAAAATAGATCATCTGATATGTTCTCATAATTAATTGAATCAAATGATAACTCTATGATTTCATTACTCAAAGATGGAAAATAATTTTACAAGCTATACATTAAATTATGATAAACCCACATGTGAAGTATGAAAATCTATAAAAAATAATTAATATAGTAAAACTACTAAAGTATTTCTTTTACAATTAAAAATAAGACCAGAATGATGGACCAATAGCATATTATGCTAAGTGAAATAAGACTGAGAAAGACACTGAGAAAGACAAATACCATATGGTTGCACTCATATGTAGAATCTAAAAACCAAAAAAATAATAAACATAAAGGGGAATTAGACCTACAAATATAGAGAATAAACTGATAATTGCCAGAAAGGCGGGGACTGGGGGGGAGGACAAAAGAGATGAAGGGAACCGGGAGATACAGATTATCAGTTATGGAATGATTGAGTCACAGGAATAAAAGGCACAACATAGAGAATATAGTCAATGATACTGTAATAGTGTTGTATGGTGACAGATGGTGGTTACACTTGTGCTGAGTATAGATAGCATAATGTATAGAGATGCTGAATCACTATCTTGTACACCTGAAACTAATGCCACATATACTCAAAAAATATAATAAAATGAAAATAAAGATAAAATATATTGAATTAGACCACACATGCACACACACACACACAAACACACACACAAGCCCAGAATGTTCACTATCACCTATACTCAGAAAAAGTACTAATGGAAGTTCTAACTGATTCAATAAGAAAAATAATAAGAATAATGGAATAAATAGTTGCAAACAACATGATTTGCTACCAAAAACATTCATGGAAGACATTCAAACATGAAAAATACTGACTGTAAAATAGAAGGCTTCCATACAAGATTAACATATTTTATATACATATATATATATATATGACATATAACATATAATATATATATTACATATATATAGTCCTAAACAGCCAGAATGACTACAAATGTAGTCATGGCTACAAATGATTACAAAAAGGATCACTAATAATGCAAATAACAACTCAAAAGTAACTCTGAATAATTCAATAAGAAATGGATGAAAATTTTAAAAAATGGATGAAAATCATATACAGACACTATCAACTTTTTCAAAGTCCTCAAATGACACCTGAATAAATATATATCTACATCATGCTCTGGGATATCATGACTCAAATTGTCAAACTATTTTCTGCGAATAAATCAAAACATCAACATACTATATAGTTAGGAATACTTTAAAGAGAACCTGTTGGCAAATAAGGAAAAATCATGCCCTCTGCTTTCCATTATCAACAAAGTTTATGACTTATAGTAAAAAGTAAAATACAAAAGAAATAAACAACAAGTCATCTTACAAAGACCAAGAGACAGATGCAAAAACAGATAAAGAGGAGACAGAGAAAGACATATCCTAAATTTCATACACCCTTGAAAAATCATCAAGACCCTATTAAGTAGGCATTTAAAATAAAAGGTCTGCTTTTACTTTGAATTAATTCTGTGACTTCCCTTTTTTCTAATGTATATGAGAGCTAATCTCTCCCTTCCCAAGAACACAAAGCAAGTTGTGTTGAGGGAAAAGGTTGAGGTGGTGAATCTTGGATTATACTCAACAATAAGAAAAGAATCTATAATGTGGGAAGAATGGAGGTGTGATGGTTTCCACTTTTTTGCTGATTGCCAGTCTGTTTTATTTATAATGCTAATATATTTTCTCTTATAAGAAGAAGAAAGAAAGAAAGAAAGAAAGAAAGAAAGAAAGAAAGAAAGAAAGAAAGAAAGAAAGAAGAAAGAAGGAAAGGAAAGGAAAGGAAAGGAAAGGAAAGGAAAGGAAAGGAAAGGAAAGGAAAGGAAAGGAAAGGAAAGGAAAGGAAAGGAAAGGAAATAAAGGGTAACCTGGGTAGCTCAGTTGGTTAAGTCTCTGATTTAGGCTCAGGTCCTAATCTCAGGGTCCTAGGATACAGCTGCATTGGGCTCCATGCTCAGTAAAGAGACTACCTCGCCCTCTCCCTCTGCAACTCCTCCTGCTCCTGCTCACTCATAATCTCTCTCTCTCTCAAATAAATAAATAAAATCTCAAAAAAATAAGAAGTGGAGTCAGCAAATTCCAACATCATTTTTAAAACTTTTTAATAATATAAAAAAGAAATAGTATATTGTTACAAGACAAGGCCAGAAACAAGTATGCATAAATGGGAACATTATCTTGCACATGAGTTCTTATATGATCACTTAAAAAAAAAAAAAAAAGCAAAAAACTGTGACACGTGGGTGGCTTAGCGGTTGAGTGTCTGCCTTTGGCTCAAGGTGTGATCCTGGGGTCCCGGAGGGGAGCCTACTTCTCCCTCTGCCTGTGCCTCTGTCTCTCTCTCTCTCTCTGTGTCATGAATAAATAAATAAAATCTTAAAAAAAAACCTGCATTTGAAACTGCTGAGATGACTGGCTTTCTATGAAAAAAGAAAATGTTAATCCTGCACATATTATTACAAATAAAAATCTAATATATGTTAATTTTTTATATATTAATATATAAAAATTAGACTTTATGTATTGATATGGGAAACAAAGAAAAAGAAAAAAATATTTTACTACTTACAGCCCATTCACAAGTCCTTGAAACAGACAGAGTGATGTTCCTCTAGGAACTCAGCTGCCTCCATGTTACTATTTGCTAAGGGTAAAAACTCAATCTTAGTTTAACATTATCCCAGGCCCCAAGGATCCTGTAAGTCTACTTTAACATGTAAAAATTTCTTTGGAAACATCTACCCCTCAGATGTATGTTGCAAATCATCCCCCAAGCTCATGACCCACTGATAACATCTGAAGTGTCTCATGAATGAGGTTTATTAGACAGTAATAAATGACCATTTCCTAACAATAACTAGCCTCGTCAAGGTCCTGGAAACCTTGCTTCAAAAATTCCTTAGAGACTCATACTATCTCTAATTCCCTCCCAATTGGAAAGTATATAATGGGCCATTCCTCATGACCTCAGTGCAGCTCTTTCTGCCCATGGGTCCTGTCCCTGAGCTTTAGTAAAACCACTTTTTTGCACTGAAGATGTCTCAAGAATTCTTTCTTGGCCATTGGCTCTGAACCCAACACTTCAAGTCATATCATGTATAAAAGTATAGACATATAAAACAAAATGGAAAGATTGAGAGATTCCAGCAATAAAAGGCAAAACAAATAATCTTTATGTCCAACATCAACATAATTTTTAAACAAGAAATGATTTAGAAGAAAGTACTTGCAATATGTATTTTGAAAATAATAAATATTCCTTACAAAAGTAAGTTCCATAAATTACAAAAAGACAAGAAAACTATATATATATATATATATATATATATATATATATATATATATGTGAAACTCAGCAATTCAGAGAAGAAGAAATGTAAAAGACCAGTAGACTTTTGAAAAAATATGCTTACTTTTTAAAATAATGTTAAGGAAATGTATATTTTTTTAAAAAAGAACTATATATAATTTTTCCACTGTATTTGAAAACATTTAAACTAGCAGTAACATCCAATGTTGAGTGGTTATGTGGAAATAGTATTCAAATAAAAGCGTGATGCAAATGTAGGCTCATAAAGAACTTGTGGAAAGTGATTTGGCCATATTTATGATAATATGATATCCTTTGTCCCAATAATTCAAGTATAGTTATTCACTGTAATTTAATATACTCAAATGTATGCACAGATATATCGTTTACATATGTGCTACATGATTGTTTTAATGGTGAAATACTGGTAATAACTAATAATAAGTGAATAGCTGAATACATTTGGAGCTATCTACAACAATATTTAAAATGGAACCATTACAATTAGTGAGACCCTTTAATTATGTATGCTATATTTAAGAGATTGTGGTATATACCACAATAGTATATTTCTTATAACAAAGAGAAGGACATGTTAAGTCTTTGACTAAGTATTCCAAAATATATATTCTTTAATAGTTTATTTATTTATTCATGAGAGACACAGAGAGAGAGAGAGAGAGAGAGAGAGAGAGAGAGAGAGACATAGGCAGAGGGAAAAGCAGGCTCCATGCAGGGAGCCCGATGTGGGACTGGATCCTAGATCCTAGGATCACACCCTGAGCCAAAGACAGATGCTCAACCGCTGAGCCACCCAGTGGTCCTCAAAATAGATTGTTAACATGGCATCAGGAACTGCTTCCACCAAGAATTCATAAACATTTTTTGACAGAAAAGTGCTAAAATTTCTGTGAATATGTTCACCAGAAGAAGTATCTGTGAACATTATCTGTTCCTTGTTTAGAATGTAAAGGAATCTTACGGAAATGGAGAAATTGTTTCTTTGCTTTCTTGATAGCTTTGATATTGGCTCTAATACCACTTTATTTGTGATTTTGAAAAAATTAAAAACAAATATAAAAAATATTTTTAAAAATATTGAATCTACATTTAATTGAGGGATGCTAACTTTATGATTTAACATAATTTGTTTATAACTCTTTTTCTTAAATTGATCATCTCTTAATCATCCTGAAATTATGTATTAAGTACATTTTGCAATATAAAAATGTAGAACTAGGTATTTTTTCCTAAGTTTTAAAAATTATCTTAGTAAAGACACCTTTATCATAGAGGAAAAACTTTATGTATAAGTGGTTTGCATTATAAAATATTTAGTAGGGCTTTTCTGCAGTTATGAAATAAATTAATTCTTTCATCTCCCTTTACAATTGTTTGCCTTATTATCCTAGGGAAAACAACTGAATAAAACGAAAGCTCTAACAGCTGGATAAAAGAAAATTGCAGCAATTATGATCAGTTTTCACTTCTTCCTCTCTTTGAAAAGTTTTATAAGGTGCCAGACTATCTCCGTAATTCATCTTTTCCAGTCTCAAATTTATAAGCTCTAAATGGTATGAATGGTTGTGATTAGTCCCAGGAAGAACTTGATGGTTTGTTCTTTCGGCTGCTTTTTCTTTAGTGTATAAACTTGGTGTAGTTCTCCGTGTCTTTTAGCATTTAATTATTGTCATGCCAGAAATGTTTTTCTTCTTTGATTATGCTAGAAGAAAGTGGTAACATTAAATAAAGCTTTCCATTAGTCTTTCCCAATCAATAAAAATAGATGAAAACATAACAAGAAAAGGGGTAAAGACTTTTGGTAGGAACATAAATAAAGAACAATGGCAATCACACAATAAAGCCACTGAGTAAGTCCTGCTAGACTTTATGAAAATGGTGCAAGATTAAATGACCAAATCAAAGTTCAGGCCACAAATTCATTATATTTATGTTATAAGTGCATTAAAAATATGCAGAAGTATGGATACCAAAAGTATAATATTGGCTTTCTGGGTGGTGGTAATACAGATAGTTAGACATAGAAATAGAGATATAGATGTAGTATCTATAATTTCATGTGACAAATATGTCTTTTTTGTAATAAAAATATAATTTTTAAAATATTTTATTTATTTATTTGACAGAGAGAGAGCAGGAGCAAAGGGAATGGCAGGGAGAGGAAGAAGGAAGCAGGCTCCCCACTCAGCACGGAGCCCTAAAGGGGGCTTGATCCCAGGATCCTGAGATCATGACCCTGAGATGACGACCTGACCCAAGTCAGAGGCTTCTCTGACTGAGACACCCAGGTGCCCTATAAAAAATATAATTCTAAATCATTAATTAGGGGATTGCTAATTGAAACAACATAATACCACTATACACCAATTACAATGGCTAAAATTATTATTTTTAAATGTCAAATGCTGGTGCAGATGCAGAGCAAAAGGCCTTTTCAGTCAATGCTGATGGACAGGCAAATGCCACTGCCATTTTGAAGATAACATGAGAATTTCTTACAAAACTAAATATAGTTTTCATTTTAGGATTCAGAAATCCAATCACAGGCATTTATTCAACTAATTCAAAAATTATTTTAACATAAACTTTGCATGTGAATGCTTATAGCAGTTTTAATCACGATTTCCAAAAATTGGAAGCAACCAAGATGCCCTTCAGTAGGTGATTGGATAAACAAACTGCAGTACATCTATACACTATAATTTATTCAACAATATAAGAAATAAGCTATCAGGCTATGAAAATGCATCATTGAAACTTAATGCATATTGCTGAGTACAAGACGGATTGTTACAGCTGCAAACTGTGTAGTTCCAATTGTATGACATTCTAGAAAGGAAAATCTCTAGAAATAGTTAAGAGTTACTGGTTCCCTTGGGTTCAGGTGGAGGGAAGGGACTAAAAAGGTGAAGCACAGAGGATGTAGAATGGAGAAAACATTTTGTATGATACTGCAAGTGTAGATAGAAGAAATTATGCATTTGTCAAAAACTATAAAACTACAGTACAAAGAGTGAACCAATGTATATACATTAAAAACAAATTATTTTTTATAGTGGTTCTCAGGAAGGAATGCACAATGCCATAAAGGAATCTAACTGAATTTGGTCATCTGGGAGTCCTCGGATCAAGCCCCACATCAGGCTCTCCACTCAGCAGGGCGTCTGCTTGTCTCTCTGCTCATTCTCTCTCTTTCTCTCAAATAAATAAATAAAATAATCTTTAAAAACAATCTAACTGAATTAAAAATGTGTTAAACCACCTTAGTGAAGAGGGTGTGGGGAAAGGTACAGAATTAAGTAAGTTTATGCATGAGTAGAGTTTATAAAATTGAAGATGAAAGGAACTAATAAGCAATGTACTCTAGTTTATAAAATTTCCTACTGAAACAATTCTGCTACTAATATTAGAACTGAACAATTTATAAATGAACCACAGATGGTAAGAATGAGAGTTTTCACAGATAAATAAGAAGAGGCTAGAATAATCTACATGGTAATTTATTAGAGTTGGAGATAATGTAGTCATGATTATCTTAATATTGATACAGATGGTTACATATAGAAATATATATTTCTGTATGTGCATGTTAATTAGTCTACACACATATAATTTCTTGCTCTGTTAGCCATAAAGGCCAACAAGAAACAACATACCCATAGCAATGAACAAATTTAGTACCCAGATCTTGTTTTCTAATACTATTCTCCAATAAAAGGAACCAGAGATTCTTGGAGAAATGACTGCATATAGGACTGGGACAGAAAATAATACAGGATGAGCCTGAAGCATCCTGTGGTGCCAGAGGCAAGAAAGTGCTAAGAATAATTAATAATAATAATAATAATAATAATAATAATGAAATTATGACAAAGTGACACAGGGGGTAACTGAAAGAGCTCTAGTGGGCAAAGCTAGAACAATTTGAGTATGAAATAAAACTATTGGATTATAAACTTTAGGATAAATGAATATTTTGGAGTCATACTGATATAAATAAATGATTGAATAAATAAATGAAGGAAGGAAGGAAAAGAGACAAATGTCTTATATAGAAGAATTCCAAATAACTTTTGTAGGTATTCCACCCCCCAGGAGGTAATAGCAGAAATTCTTACTCTGCACATAGTAACTTATGTCAAAGAGTATGTGGAAGAAGGGGGAAGAGTAACTTTATAGTGGAGAAACCTGAAAAACATTATTACCACAGCCACATGATCAAAGTATAACCTCTATAGTGACAAACCATGTTGATAGTATGTATCCTAAATATGATGTGACAAAATGCTGCTACTTCATCTCTGTGGTCTTCCTCCCCAAAGCATATAACCAGAACTTCATCATAAGGAAATAAAAGCAGGCAAATTCCAACAGAGGGATATCTTATAAAATACTAGAAAAATAGCCCTCAAAAAAGTCAAGTTTATCAAAAACAAGGAAACTTGTAGAGACTGACACAGCCAAAAGGAACCTAAGGGGACATGACAGGACAGGAACAGACAAAGATATTAGGTAAAATCTAAGGAAATATAAATAAACTGAGTTTTATTTAATAGTCACTTATAAATATTGGTTTATCTCTTGTGACAATACTAGTAAGATAGGAATTATCTTACTAATATAAGTTGTTAGTGGTAGGAGAAACTAGTGAAGGAGTATATGGGAATTTTCTACTCTACTCAATTCTTCTGCAAATATAAAACTCTTCTAAAATATAGCATTTTAAAGAATGAATAAGATACATTCATCTATGTTCACAAACAGAAAAAAAAGAATCTAAAAGAATATTAATATTACCAAGTTTCGTGGTGAGTACAGGATTTTTGAAGCATTTTTTCATTATTCTTACTTATCAATGGTTAGATTTTTTTTTCTAAACTGAATATAGACTTATTTTATTATGTAAAGCAAGAGTAAAAAGAACTTTTATTTTTCAATAATCAATGAAATAATGAATAAATGGCACCCTCACTATATGGACATCATTACTATCCACCTACATTATGAGTAGGATTTTAATAATATGCAGTTGAATGCAATAAAGATGTCTCTGTGCTTTCATTTGGGGCTTGGGAAGAGAGGGACAGATACTCAAGCAGCTCTTAGGGGGTACAGAAAAATGGTCTCAGGATTAAACTTCAAATTCTGTCAAAAAAGTGGATTTAATTTGGTAGAAAACTTCTATGATGTTGCTTAACAAAATAATGTCAAGTAAAATATGGTCTTAAACTGAGTGATGGTGCTAAACAATTGAATCAAATTTCAACCACAGAGTCATCTCCCAATCCATGTATTGAGTGAAGTTTAAGGAGTTGTGAACAGAGAACAATGGAATGTGCCTATTGGGAAAATGAGTGATATTTCTCAGCAAAACACAGAGTTAGATGCTTAGGAGGTTAGAGATTTATCTTAGCATTTTTATCTTTTGTGAAATGGATCAGAGAAATGAAATAAGTAGTTATTAAATAATTGATTCCTTAGATTCTATAAGAAATTTATTCAGTTACATAAAAAGTGAAGTAAACTTAAAATACCGTCTTAATAAAACTTTTACATATGTAGACTAATTATTGCATTTGATTCTCACAGCCCACTAAAATGTCATTTGGTGAAATGTTATTATCAATACTATAGAAAAGAAATAAAGTTCAGAGAGGCTAAAGACTTTGCCATGGGTCTCTCAACTTGCAGTGACAAGATTTGGACTTGGCCTACAGATTATGAATCTATAACTGGGTATTTTTGTTTGTTTGCATGTTTTATTTTCTTTTAGAAACTACAATCTTTTCCCAAATACAGAAATATACCCTAAGTAGACACATAGCTGTAGATTGAATTGATCCTAAATAATATTTTATGCCATGTTTTGGGTGATTAAGAATGTATAATATTAGATCGCTTAGAGAAATCTGGTAGAATTTGATTATTCAAATTAATTTTATTTACCTCAAAAAACTACACACCTGTATGTGCAACATACAGATCATTGTTCTAATGTGATTAACCTTAGGTAAAACCCAAAGGTTATATACTACCTTCAAAATCAGATAAGCCTCATAAAAATATAAAGTCAAATGTATACAAACCTGATAATTTATGTAGGTTGTCATATGTCATAGGCAACAAACTACTGACTAAACATATGTGAATAGAATTTACTACTGGAATAAAAGAAATCCTTTAGCAAGAGTAAACGGACACATATTCAAAGATGATAAACATCAAGTAAATGGACACATATTCGATGATGATAAACATCAAATTATAGGTTTGGTCAGAATTTTGAAGCATATGTGAATAAAGTACCTAGCTTATATACTTAAATTTCATCTTTAATATCCCTGCCAAACGATGCTAACATTTTGTCCAGCATTTTTTTTTGTTTTTTTTATATACTTTTTAAAAACTCCAATAGAAATGTTTTCACTATGTACTATGTTTCAAAGCTATAATTACCTTATTGAGCAGCTTTATTAAACAATATCAGTTCATAGTTATCTGCCAACTTTCTCTTATATCTCATACATGTTAGAGTAAGATTTAATCCTGACACCATCAGGAAAACTATCTTCAGGGATGCCTGAGTGGCTCAGTGGTTGAGCATCTGCCTTCAGCTCAGGGCATGATCCCGGGTCCCGGGATGAAGTCCTGGATCAAGCTCTCAATGAGGAGCCTGCTTCTCCCTCTTCCTGTGTCTCTGCTTTTCTCTCTGTGTCTCTCATGATAAGTAAATAAAATCTTTAAAAAAAAAAGAAGAAAACCATCTTCCAAATATTTGCTGAGAGTCTGCTTTGAGCCAACAATCTCCATACCTTGTCCAATTTATCTTCACTTATGAAGTAACAGGGTAAAATTCCCAAACATATCAAAAATAAGCAAACCAAATAACAAATAAATGAATAATAAATAAGGTATATGGGCTCCCATACGATTTTGAAAGGATATGTTGCCCGACTTTCTCTTATTTTAAATTTTTCTTAAAGGTTTTTTTAATAAAATACAACTTTATATAGACATTAATGATTTTCTTCAGTCACAGCAGGAACACACTAATAATCATACCTAAGATTTATATACTAAAAGAGCAATATAACAATATTGGTTCAAAAGGTAATGAGGTAGCCCATCATAATTAGTTGATACTATATAAGAGTCCAAAAGTTAATAGCATATAATATATTTAGTAATAATTAATTAGTAATTACTATCCCAAAAAACAATTAAGAAAAGATCTTAGTCACAATCACCAAAAACTTGTGTAAATGAAACCACCTCAGTCCCTTGGGCCTAGGAGTCTTTTAAGATTTAACAAACACTCTTAGCTTGATTAACTAAACCTCTCTTTGTATATCTATAGATCATGCACTCTTTCCTAGAAAGAACAGAGCACTTCTGCATGTCTCCAGGCTCTCTTCTACAATCTTTCCCCCAGGGTACCAAGGAACCAGCCAGAACTTCTTGTATAACCTCAGAGCCCCAAGATAGCACTAGCTGGCATCATGGAGTCTACACATAGTCAAGAAATGTCATTGATTATGGCAGTCTCTTAACTTATCAAACTCCTTTAAAAATCTCTAGGCCAAGCAGAAGCCCCAGAGCTGGCCTTTGGTCAAGAGTCCGCCTTCTTCCCAGATGGCCAGCCTCTTGAAAAACCTCAAATTCCTTTCCAATCAAAAGTCATCTCTTGAGTATTGGCTTTTCAAGCAACAAACAGAGCTTAACTTCAGTTTTGGTAACACAGTTTATAATAAATTGTTCACTACTGCTTGTTGGGAGCTGTAATTAAAACAAAATATTCTTACAACCCAGAAACCTCCACAAAGGCACTAGAAGAAACACTCTTACTTTTGAAGGAACATTAAACCAAAATGCGTTAGGGTCAAGCAGATTTGCCTAGAAATAGCTGTGTAACACATTATATACATGTTCTCAAGATAAACAACTAGTCCTCTTGTAAGAGGACTTGATGGCACCATTTGTGATAATTAATTTATCTTAACTTTACTGGTAATCTAGGTGACCATCTGTGTTAGCTAGTTGGCTTTATCCAGAGGAAAAGCAAATTTCTCGTATCTTTATGACATGAGGTAGTTTTATAAATTGGAGCAAGAAACCCACTGACGTTTGGATTCTTAGTAGGGGTGCCACCCGCCTTAACGTTTACATTTCAAAGACATGGCTCCCAGACATTCCTAGGTCAAAAAGCTGACAAAAGGCTTATCTAGTCTTCAAAAAGATTTATATACATTTCAAAGCAAGGAGAAAGCACATACAATTGCAAATTTTCTAAGATGCTCTAAGAAAAAGGAGGGTAGGAAAATCTCTCTTTATTTTCAACAGAGAATATTAATCCTCTCATTTTTAATCTGTATTTGTCTTTACATGACTCAGATTTTAACTACTGAAACAATGGAAGAAAATTTAAAGAAAAACATACACAAAAGGGAAAAAAGAAGTATTTAGCACTAAGAACTAATTAAGCTGGACTAGGAAGTAATGTAAGAAGGAAATACTGTAAACAACTGTAAATACCTCCTTACTTGCTGCAAATAAAGTTTTCTTTGTGCAACAACTCACCTTTCTGACTCACCAAAGAGTGAACTCTTCAGTTACACTGGGGGTACCTGCAATGTAAAGAAGATTGGTATCTCATTTTCCTATCAGACATTCCCAATTAAAGCAAGCTGTCTTATCATCTTATTGATAGGTCTTGCTCCTGCAGGTAACTGGGGGTAGACAATGGCAAAACAGTGATAGCCAAGCAGCCTGCCTTATTGCCAGTTGCCAGAGCTATGCTGAATGCTTTCTGGTGTTTTAGTGAACCCCATGGGAAATAACTGTCCTAAATCTTTTACTAGTATTGTATTTGAGAGGTTTTGCTAGAGTGAATTTTTCGACTTCAGTAAACTATACACTTGGGAGAGCTCCAAAAGAAAATCCAAATACTTATGCATGCAGCTTATAAAAGAGCCTGCATTTAGAAACCAGTCATAAAAAGGACTTCAGTGGTCCATTGGTATTTTTCAGAAAAGTAACATCAAGCAATATAAGGAGGACTCATCTTTTCCTGTATCCCACTTCCAAACACAAGACAGGCATGTGTTGTGCCCAAGGCTGCGAATCCGAGAAACCACCAAGGAGCTGACACCGATGGAAGCGCACGAGGGTTTATTAGCAAGCTCAAGCTTGGGTCCAAGTATACCTGACACAGTGGAGCAGGGACTTGGACCCCGAAGTGGGCTACAGCTGGGTGTTTTATAGGCTGGTCTAGGGGATTTTCAGAAGGGGTGGAGGAATTTCTCAAGTTCTGTTTACATTCTGATATGGGGCTTTCAAGGGCATTGAGCTCTGTTCTCATTCTAATATGGGACTTTCTACAAGGGGCATGGGCTCTCTTGTCTTTCTGATATGGGATTCCCTGCAAGGACATTGAGGACATTCTGCAGTTTTTTCCTGTAAAGTTCAGCTCTTATTCACAGGGGCCTAAGATGGCTGTACTTGTGCTAATGCTAAACTTTAGGTGGGACGGCCTTAATTTTTCTCAGCCTCCACAGCATGCAAAAAGGAACTGGGAGGAAGATAGCCATGCTCTTACCTAATCCAAAGGAGAAACATAAAAGCTACCCAATTGATATATTCTATTCTGGACAGTAGTTACAAGGGGAAGGGGGGTGAACTCTGTTTTTTATGAGAACACAGACTTTTAACTGTGCAGATTTAAATAACTGAACGTGACTCGTAAATTATAACAGCTGATCAGAATGTCATTCAATAATCGGATGCTTTGCAGAGAGAAGAAATTGGCACAGTATATCTGGGTGCAAAGATTGGGTAGATGGTTGGATTTAGCTGGTATACAAATGAATTAAAACTACATATACATAGGCTATCATTATAGTTGGGCTTATTCATCTTATTGAAATGCTCCTTTTTAAAAACTTTATGTAAAAACATATTCTTTATACATGTGCAATTATTGATAATGAAACTATCATATTAATTTCTCTTAAATTTGAATTATTCCTGTATTTACTTTGAAATACACTCATGCTGGGGTGCTGGGTGGCTCAGTCAGTTGGGCGTCTGACTCTTGATTTTGGCTCAATTATCTCAGGGTTATGAGATGGCGCCCTTCATTCCACTCCCCATTGAGCAGGGAGCCTGCTTGAGATTTTCTCTTCCTTTCTCTCTTCATTCCTCCTCTACTCTCTTTCTAAAAAACAAAAACAAACAAAAACCCTGAAATACACTCATGTTGACTACTTTTGTGTTTTGTGACTTTCTTTCTTTCTTTCTTTCTTTCTTTCTTTCTTTCTTTCTTTCTTCTTTCTTTCTCCTTCCTTCCTTCCTTCCTTCCTTCCTTCCTTCCTTCCTTCCTTCCTTCTTTCCTCTTTCTTTCTTTCTTTCTTTCTTTCTTTCTTTCTTTCTTTCTTTCTTTCCTTTTCTTCTTTCTTTCTTTCTTTCCTTTTCTTTCTTTCTTTCTTTCTTTCTTTCTTTCTTTCTTTCTTTCTTATTCAGTTGTGTTTTTATCCAGATCCATTTTTTAAAAAGATCTTTCAGAAATTAGATTTAATTTGAGGTATATCTTCTTTGGGGAAGATTAAGTTTATTGAACATGACTTTTCTATCTCATATTTGGAGTATATAGGACAACAATGCCTCCGAATTGAAAAATAATACATTTACTCCTTCATCTGACACAAATAAAGGCTGACATTTGAACATAATTATCAGATACTAATTTTCCATGACACAAAATGTGATTTTCTCCCAGTTGTATGGACTTCTGTATTCTATTGATTAACAATGAATGGCTTGTATATTGCCTTGGTTACAGCAGGATTCTCCTGACATTTGCCATAATTTAATTCTGTAGAGAAAAAAAGAAAGGATAATGCCACAAGATAACTTTAGGCTTATTTAACAACACCTGGGCTCAGAGAAGTACCTGCTTTTGTTTGGAGTAAGTGCAAACTCAGGAGCTTTATTCCTAGTACAGAGTCTACCTATTAAACTTTACTCAAAGTGTTTAAGATTTTCTTCCCCCACCTCTGTGAATGTCCTCATTCTTCCTCAAGTGAGTAACTTGACATAGATCAGGGCCATTTTATGGACAGAGCTGGATACACTATGATATCTATGGACTTTAACATATTGGAAAGCATTGAATTGCAATCCAGACAGACCCATATTAAAAGTGAACTTATACTACTTACAAATACTGGATAGAATTAGATAAATAATTTACACTCAGCCACTGGGTAATCTTATCTGTTAACTAGGATAACATTTATCCATAAGATTGTTATAATTGTTGAATGAAGTATTTATTCAAGACCTACTTTATTGTTTTTTTAAATATTTTGTTAAGTTTATTATTATTATTATTATTTAGTAATCTCTATACCCAATGTAGGACTTGAACTCACAACTCTGAGATCAAGAATCACATGCTCTTCCAACTGAGCCAGCCAAACACCCTAAGGACCTACTTTAAGTAGGACATGTTGGCTATGAGAGAGGGCTCCACTCCTCATGTATTTTATAGGCAAATAGGGGAAGAGATCATGTGCAAGGCAAACAGATACATATTTCAATGAAAAAATTAAATAACATTGAAAATAAAATGTGAAAACATGCCATAATAGATAAAAATGTAATAAGGAGTAACATATTTTTAAATTTTGAGTATCTAGGGAATGGAGTGGGATTTAGAGATCTAAAAATATGAGAAGAGAGGGATGCCTGGGTGGCTCAGCTGTTGAGCATCTGCCTTCGGTTCAGGGTGTGATCCTGGAGTTTTAGGATCAAGTCCCACATCGAGCTCCCTGCATGGAGCCTACTTCTCCCTCTACCTCTCTCTGTGTGTCTCTCATGAATAAATAAATGAAATCTTATAAAATAAAATAAAATAAAATAAAATAAAATAAAATAAAATAATAAAATAAAATAAAATAATAAAATAAAATAAAATAAAATAAAATAAAATAAAATAAAATAAAATAAATATGAGAAGTGGTCAACCATAGGGTCAAAATCAATCACAAAGGTAACGAGGCAGGAAATAACTTGGCAACTGACACACTCACAGTTCTTGGGGTATAAAACATATTCAGCCCAGTGCTAAGCATGTAGTAAAAATGTCACTGAGTAACTCTATCTCTTCTGGTTTTCCCTATAAATTTCTCATTAAACAATTTGCTATTAGGTCTGTGTAATTCTTGAAACTTGATTTTGAGTCTTGGTCTCATTATAGCAGTTGTGTGATTTTATCCAAAAAAATCTGAAATGATTACAATAATTGCTCTTTGTACTTCATGGACAGAATGAACCTTATCCAGGAAGAGGTAAACATTGAAGTCAGAATAAATCATGCCAATGGGCCTATAGAAATCCAAGCTATCCAATCCTGAGCCTCAGAACACAGCCAATTATGAGCTATGGGAAGTGATGGGAATTGCTTTGGGTGTTTTATATTAACTCCTTTAAGGCTAATAATGACATATTTTTATTTTTGTTTCATGATGTGAAACTCAGAATCAGAATTCTGTATAAGGCAGGACTATGTGTATATGTGTATTTTAGCACACAAAAGGTTAGGATGATCAACATGTTGATAGTCTGCTTTGTTTCCTCAGATATATAATTTTTCTTTAAAATCATCAATTTAGTAGATTTCCTCTTTTTGTTGTGTTGTGGGGATATATGCATTCCTTTTCATATTAGCCTGTTAACTGAATTGACATAACAGTTGTGAGGGTTAAGTGGAGTAATTCTCACAGTGGGTACTCACAGAGACTGTCACAAGTTACTGAAAGCCAACAGAAAATTCGGCTGCAATGTTTAAACCTTGGATATATTTAAAGTTGTGTGTATCTATAAGATTAAAAATCTGGACATGTGTTTCTTGGACCAACTCCTCTGCTCCCTGAGTTTCTTCAGTTTTGGACCTTTAGTGAAATCTATTAGGAAGCAAGATTGGAGAAAACTCGGCTGATAGTCTCTTAGACACAGATTGGTTTGTTTTTCTTTTTCTGTTTTTTTTGAAGGTTTTGTTTATTTATTCATAGAGACACAGGAAAAGAGAGAGAGAGAGGCAGAGACACACACAAAGGGATAAGCAGGCTCCATGCAGGGAGCCTGATGCAGAACTCGATTCCAGGTGTCCAGGATCACACCCTGGGCTGAAGGTGGCGCTAAACTGCTGCGCCACCGGGGCTGCCCACACAGATTGGTTTGTAACAGAAAAACAAACTGGAAAATCATGGACCACCATACTGACAGCAAAGTGACCTGTGCATTATTTTCCATGTAGAGAAGAGAAGTTGAGAGGCCAAACTCAGGCCAAGTTTCTTTGCTGAGACTGTAGAAGCAGCACAAGAAAGAACATAACCTCTGGACTTTTTCAACTCAATTCTGGGCTTTTTTCAATTTCAAAAGTGGTAGTATATTTTATTTCTAACCGATCTTGGGGGACCCATTACTCATATCTCTTCTTGTTCTCTGGTCCTTTTTTTTTTTTTTTTGGATAATTTAAATATCTCCTTTTCAAGTAGGTATTATTTTAGTAGGATGGGAATAATCTTTCTTTCTTTTTTTTTAAGATTTTATTTATTTATTCATGAGAGACAGAGAGACAGAGACAGAGACACAGGCAGAGGGAGAAGCAGGCTCCCTACAAGGAGTCCAATGTAGGACTCAGATCCCAGGATCCCCGGATCATGCCCTGAGCCAAAGGCAGATGCTCAACCGCTGAGTCACCCAGGCATCCCGGGAATAATCTTTCATTGTTTCTTTCACTAATTACAGCAATTAACATTATAAATACACTTGTTAACCAATAATCTATCCAATGACTTCAATACTCAGGTCAAATTTGATTTTTTCTAGAAAGCCTTCTCCATCCTTCAGCAACAGGGTTAGTGGCTTTCTGGTCTTTCATCATATGGTACCATATTTGTATTTTTATTAAATTATCCTGTTCTGGGGATCCCTGGGTGGCGCAGCTGTTTGGTGCCTGCCTTTGGCCCAGGGCGCGATCCTGGAGACCCGGGATCGAATCCCACATCGGGCTTCTGGTGCATGGAGCCTGCTTCTCCCTCTGCCTGTGTCTCTGCCTCTCTCTCTCTCTCTGTGTGTGACTATCATAAATAAATAAAAATTAAAAAAAATAAATAAATTATCCTGTTCTGTGTTGGCTTACTTGCTTTCTTCTTTGCTTAACAATAAAATTTTGTAGGGCTAACTGTATCACATACAGATTTGCATACCGAGGTCTTCTCTTAGAACTTGGCACATGATAACTGCTAGATGTAATTGTGTTAAATATATACATCTTAGTTTCTATTATCTTCACTCACACACTATACACCTCTATCTCCAGCAGGTAGAATTATAAATCCGTGCCAAATTCACAAACTGGCTGCTGAAGATTAGAAGTGTAGTGTGGAAAGTGATAGGTTTAGGAAGACCCTGGTAGCAACAATATTAACAAATCCTCTGAAATTCTGAGATATAAACATGGGGAAAAAACTGTTTCTGGCCAATAATTATATCTGCATAGACAGAGGAATTCATTTTCAAATTATAATTGTCTCAGAGGCTAATTTATCTTTCCTTCTCTTCTTATCCTTCAGAATTATTTTGAAACATCCTCTAAAGATAATAGAAATATTTCAGAGACTGGTAACTCCCAGAATCACTCCTGAGACCAATCACTATTAAATAAAACAGAGAAGGAAAGTGTGTGTGTGTTTGGGTGTGATTTATTATATATTTATGTGTGTTATATGTAGGTCTGAATATATGCATTTTTATCAAAGGAATTAGACTCTTCCTATTGCTATTAATATTTGATGATTGAAAAGAAAAGTTTGGCATTAAACCTTCTCCCTCTTCCACCATTGTCTTCATTTCATTCTCTTTTCTTTTGTTTCACATTTCCTTTTTTTATTCTGCTTTATTTCAAAATTTAGTCCACTTCTCCCCAGATGCAGAATAAGAGAATAGGCTTTGGGACCAGAAAGATTGGAGTTAGAAATTCCAGCTCTTCTACTTATTGTCTGAGAGGACTTGGCAAATAACATACAACTTCTGAAAGTCAAGGGGAAAATGGACACAAGGGTGTGCTAGAGCTAGTGCATGGCAGGAACTACTAAATAATAAATAATGAAATTAAACAGTTTTCAAAATCATGTCTTTCTGCCTTATACATGTAGAGTATTGATCATATGCTCCATTCTTTTGCCAATTATCTGGTTACACTTTTGTTTTTGCTAGTTCTTTTGTTGCAATCTGCACTCAAAATTAACATAGTTTTGTTTCCTTCCTTTGCATCCTCATTTCTGCAATATCTATTCTAGTTTAGTCTCTCAAGGTTTCAAGCACATCAATTAAAAAATTATTTCTAGCACATTAATGAAACATCATCTCACCTACCATCACCTTAGGTTTCTCCTCACAGAAACACAACACACAGTTGCCAATTTCATCTTCCTCAAAACACTCTTATTGTCATATGGTGTTCCTAACTACATTTATCTGGCTCTTCATTTCTATCTTGTCAAGTAAGAACTCACTAGCTGGCTTTAACTTATACTTATTTAAACTTATACTTCTCAGGCATGCTATTCCTCTTGCGCAGAGCCACACGTCCAATACAAACTTCAAAATTAGTATCTTGTAAACTCAGCTTATTTATCCTTATCTCAAACTACCCTAACTGTTAGGTAGGGTAACTAAGTCAAGAGCAGTTGAAAGCAGTAGCAACTATCCAGGCAACCAAAACCAGAAACCTGAATGTTTTCCCCAAATCATACTTCTTTATTCCCAGAGTTAATTAATTCACCAAGTAATAGATATTTGAGTTTCTAATATCTCTCAAAACCATCTTATCTCCATTCTCTTGGATTATTTCAGGATCTCACTAACCAGGTCATTTGAAGGCAACCTCTTCAAAGTTAAAAATTCATCTGGAGTATTTTAGTCCATCCTATATCATAAAAATGGAGCTCAGATCTCTTAGGACAAGCCCATTGTATTTGCCCCAAATGTAGCAGATAATGTCTTTCAAAATCAGGGTCTTTTCTGTATCACCTTCTGCCACACTACCAAAAATCTTCTTTCCCTGAGGAACTAAACTTCTTTCAGTCTCTCAAATGGCCAAGAGATCTCACAGTTCTACTTTTCATTAGCCTGAAATATATTGTCTCACCTTGATCATAAAGAAAATATCTGCACATCTATTAACACAAGGCATAGTTACTTCCCCCTTTGGAACTACCTAGCCTGCTTTACTCATGTGGCTTCAATCACCGTATCAGAGTTATAGGTCTCATCATTGTAAATTGCACTGTCTGCACATGCTCTGAATGACTGAGAGTTATCCATTCCTCTAAATAGCTGGTGCAGTAAATGCTCTGTGTACAAATTAGAAAAGAGATGAGCATACATTTTGTTCTCCATTATGGCCGTGGTCCCCATTCTGCATCCAACACGTGACATGTTTGTTACCCTCATCTCTTGTGAGCCTTAATATCTTTTCCTTTCTCAATATGTCTTCCTTTTCACTTTACAGTGCGAAAAACAAAAACCAAAATAATTAAAAAAGAAAACCACCAAACTCTTTTAATTCTCATGACATCATTGTGAGGGGAGTGTTTCATCTGCCATCATTATAAAACTAAATGTGACTCAGAATTGATGACTGCCCAAAAGTCTAACACTCCAAAATTAGCAGAACCAGGAGAGGAAACTAGAACCAATGCCACAACTAATATTACTTTTACTACATTATGCTATAACCCCATCTAAATTCCTTTCAAAAAATATCACAATTGCTTGCTTTGTGACTGCCTAAGTAATCCAGGCTCAAATGATCTGCCTCTCCTGTGGTTATGTCAATTACATTCTGAATTACAGAGAACTGGGTCATATGCCATTTTACATAATCTTCTATTGATTTATGTTATCATACTCAGACTCCTAGTCTAACATCTACATTCATTTGTGAAATGAAGGTAATAATAAAAATCTCATGTGAATAAAATAAATGCTAAATAAATAAAGCATTTAGGATATGTAGCACTATATCAATACATATTAGAAACTCATCGAATACTAATTTCTATTATTTTCTTTAAGATAATCTTAACTAAGTTTAAAGTTTTGTAATATCAAAATTGGTCTCTTTGTCTTTGTGTACTACATAGCCCATTGCATATATAAACAAACAGTAAGTTAACTGATAAAGTAGATTTTATCCTTTTGCTTATGATTTGTTTTAATGTAGCATGAGGATTTAATTGTCATTTTATATTACTATCCTGATAGAATTTTTCCCATATTTATTTATTAGAATAGAAAATGTTTATCTTAATTTTAGAAGTACAAATACATTCATTGAGATAAGAAAAAATAAATGAGGCATAAAAACTGGATAGAGAAAAGACTAAAGGAAAATATTTAAAAAAAAACATGATTATCTTCCATGAACATACCTCTCAAATTATTTGAAGTTCTATTAGAGCTAATTAGTGTTCAGATATTTGCTTGCAAGGAAGACAAACATTGAAATAAATATTTTGTATAAAAAGTATATAAATCAGTACATATTGTTTCCATTGCCAGGAATAAAGTACTTGCAGATAGACTCCAAATAGAGATACAGTGGTATATCTCAACTTACATATACATATAGAAGAATATAACATTGATAGACTGGAATTAGAATGAATAACTAAATATGTGAAGTACTTTTTTTTTTTTTTCTTAGGTTGCTCAGGGGACACTTGGGTGGCTCAGTAGTTGAGCCTTTGCCTTGGGCTTAGGTGTGATCCTCCGGGTCCTCAAATCATACTTCAGAGTCCCGCACTGGGATCCCCACATCTAGCCTGCTTCTCCTCTGCCTGTGTCTCTGCCTCTCTCTCATTCTGTGTCTCTCATGAATGAATACATAAAATCTTAAAATATATGTATTTTATGTATTCATTCATGATAGACACAGAAAGGCAGAGACACAGGCAGAGGGAGAAGCAGGCTCCATGTAGGAAGCCCGATATGGGACTCGATCCCAGGACTACAGGATCAGGCCCTGAACCAAAGGCATCTGCTCAACCACTGAGCCACCCAGGCATCCCAATAAATAAATTAAAAACAACAACAACAAAAAAGACCTTAGGTTGTTCAGACCCCAATCTCTAGAATTATTCTCTACTTTGTATATTGCACACCCATGTTCAACACTTTAGCAAGTATTGTTAGCTGAAAATTACCTCCAGAATTTGAACATGTTTTGCCACCTCCACTTTTACTCCTTCCATATCACAAGGATCCGTCACCTGAATGATTATAATTGCCCCCTTTCTGGCCTCCCTACTTCTACTCTGGTCCTCTGATGATGCATTTCACATAGCTGCTACTTATAGTGTCTTTCTGAAGCATAAGTCAGATCAGCAGCCCCCCCCCCACCACCACCCATGGTTTAGAATCATTTGATGGCCTCCACTTCTCTCACAGTAAAAGCCAAATTCCTTAAAAAGTCCTATACAATCTGGCTCCACACTACTGTTCTGGTTTCTCCCTCCTAAACTTGGCTCCCACCAAACTAATGGTATTGCTATTCCTGGAATTAGCCAAGCATATTTCAGACATGGGGCCTTTGAACTTATTCTTCCCTCTTCATGGATCAATCTTTCCCTTATGTTCACATAACTTATTTCCTCGCTATCTTCAACTATGTCTTAAATGTCACCTAATTATAGTACAGTACCTTCCTCGATTTCTCTAGATAATATAGAATTCCTTGCTTTCCCCAGGACTCCTTTTCTTGCACTATTTTTTTTTCTTTCTATAAAGTCTTATAAAATCTATCTTATTTAGAAATGTAGGCCCTATGAGGGCAATGCATTGGACTATTTCATTCACTATGTTGATATGGAAGGTGATTTGCCATGTATAAGACCCTCAGTCAATATGAGCAAAAAATAATTGGGAAAGTTTGAAAGATAGATGCCAAGTTAAGATAATATCAGCAACAAATATAGTGGATTCAATTTGTGTATTATCACTACATAAGGTGCTCTTACAGATCAAGAATAAGTCAATGAGGAAAATTTCAATAGAATAAATACAAGTCACATATAAATACTTGGAAAAAAAGTTCACCTCACTAGAAATCAAAGATATGAAACTTCACTGCCTAACCAAGAAAAAATTAAGAGTGTGATCAATTTAAGTTAGAAGGACATGTTCAGAAATAAATTTTCACACACAACTTACTATTATATGAAAGATTGGTATAACAGCTTTGAAGATAATGTAACAATGTTGACAAACATTAAAATTTGTATATTTGAACCATGAATTCTTCCCTCCAGCAATTTATCCTTAGAAAATAATTGATAAAGTTCATAAAGATGGATAGAAAAGACTATTTCATCATATTCACAAAGATTCTTCATCATAGCATTGTACTATAATAAAAAATAGAAACAAATTAAATGCCATCAATACTACATTGGTTAATTAAAAGAGTGTACATGTATGCAATATTGTATTACACAGTAAGTTAACACGACTGTTCTATATCTATTAATATGAAATATTTCTTTAATAGTTGTTGAGGTAAATAAGCCACTACAAATCAATTTAATAGTATGATATCACATCTGTTTATAGAACAATCATTTGATCTCTATCAAGAGAAAGAGAGAGGTTCTTAAAGAATAAAATGGCATAACTATCTTACGATGATGCAATTGCAATTGTATTGGTTTATTTTTCTTCTTTACATTTGTATGTTTTCCAAATTTTAGTTAATAGATATATTTTAATGTATTTCAGAAAAAACATTAAATAAAGTCAATTGTGCAGGTTCTAACTAAGAGTAGGGCAGAAATGGGCATTTGTAAAGTGCATGGATTATACTATTGTACAAAGTGTCTTCCTATACTTACTACATGGTGTTTTTCCAGTTTTACTGATAGGGATTTAATTACAGACAATTGCCATACATGGAGCTTGAATCAAATTTCAAATTCAAATAATCTATAACCTGAATTTGATTATCTGTTTATTAATATAAAGATTTTGTTATACTATTGGTTTCAATCTTGTCTTATTAGTAATGGGTGGTGGACTATATTAATCATTAACAAATATTCACTCCCCTTTCCCTACCATGCCTGAAAAGTTTGTATTTCTGTTTCTGTAGGGCCATACGACAGGCTTTAATAATGAAAATATGCATAGAAGTGAACGTGCCAGCTCCCAGCAAAGGACTACATGGGATGTTTTGAATTCTGTTGATTATCACAATCAAATCATGCCTCAGGTAGAAGCAGCACCTAAATAAGAATAAACTTAACCTAAATAAGAAATGCTTTAGGAGGGCAGCCCTGGTGGCGCAGCGGTTTAGCACCGCCTGCAGCCCAGGGCGTGATCCTGGAGACCCTGGATCGAGTCCCATGTCAGGCTCTCTGTATGATGCCTGCTTCTCCCTCTGCCTGTATCTCTGCCTCTCTCTCTGTCTCTCTGAATAAATAAATAAAATCTTAAAAAAAAGAGAAATGCTTTAGGATATTTGGCTAAAGCATCTAAGCATCTAGTTGTCAAAAGATGAACAAGAAGATTTCTTGATTTTCAAAGATATCTGGCAAATCTCTCACCATTTGTCTCAAACCATAGAAGTTTAACAAAAATTCTCAAGTCCTCACTAAGCCTTTGTGATTTCTGTATATCCGTCTTAGGCTGCCAATGTGTCTGACTGCAAAGATTCCTGGAGAACAAAGACCCTCTTTCTCTCTATCTTCCAAAGCTCTCCTGCTTTGCAAGTTCAAACCTAATTCACTGAAGGAAATTTTGGGAAACATAGCTTCTGGTTTCCACTCTACGATGAAGAGAGCAATGCATAAAGGTGTGATAATGGTGTCCAGGTGACAATATACTATCTGGCAGGGCATCATTTTCTAATGTAGCTCAAAATAGTACATAAATACCTAAATAACTAATGAAACATTTTTAGAAGTTATGGCTTTTCCTTGACTTTGTCAGTAAATCAACACATGACTTTAGGTGACCAGCTAGAACTGTATGAGAATTATTCATATGTATAATGAGACAGTTGAACTAGATCACCTTAAATATTCATTATAACAGAGTATTGATTCCATCATTGATGGATTAAAAGATAGGCAACTAAATCTATGTATCTAATACTTAATCTGCTAACTATATATAGTTTTGGTAAGAGACTGTTGTTTAACTTGGATTATGTTTCTATGGGACTGAATTCTTTTTCTCAATTGCTTTGTGTATTAATTGGCTTGGTGAGAAAAAAATCAATATTTGAGTCCAATAAATGCACATTGTTAGATTTCTCTGCATTTGGCCACAAACCCATCCCTAATGCCTTTAGCTCTTTAGAGGCACATTTTCATTTGTGCTAATTATTACTGTATGTCAATCTCATCAGATATTCCTTTGTACCTTCATCACACTGTATAACTATGTATAGTCTATCTCATGCCATAACTCAGTACACATTGCATTTTCTGTGTTTTATGTTTTCAATGTTATCTCTATGTCTACAGTAATGGATGACACTCATAGAGGAACTGAATGCTTATCTTTTTGGAATTTGTATAGAAATGGCAAAAAGAAAAGGTCACAGGATTAAAAACTATAACCCAAAGCATGAGAAAATAAGTAATCTGGAAGTGGAACTAGATATGGTCCCATGATTACAGAAGCATTTGGGTTATGATCTCTACCAGATGTTTTGAAATGAAAGTTGATGGATGGAAAATAGTGTAAGGAAATACACCAAAGATGAAAATGAAGAAGAAAATGTCCATAGTATTCAGTCAATATAAGAAACTCTTGGATGTACCTGTTGTTATATTGGGTTTTATATTTAGTTACATTGCTGACCTTAAGTGCCCAATGAAGATTCTAAACTTTTTGAAGAGCAATTTCCTTTTGTCTCTCTGATATGATAAAATTGGACTTCTCAAACTCTTTGTGTAGTTGCATATATCAAAATCCCAAAGATGAGTTGCTTAGATGAGGCTGGTTATAATGATTAATGAAGAAATTAAAAAAGAAATTATATGTATGACAATTACTTTGACCAATAAATTAGGAGTGAATTATTCCTAAAAATTTTAAAGAAAAGACAGTAGAGCAAAAACTCAAGGGAGTTACTAGAGTAATACATTATTTATAATAGGGCAAACTTAATCTCTATTGGCCCAAATACAGCCACTGTTGGTTGTCTTGACATAGTAATTAATAGTATCCCTTTCACTCTCAGATTTTGTCACACTTTGGATAATATATTGGAAGTTAAGGTACAGATGTTCACCCTTTTAGAGATTCATCAAATTATAGAAATCCTGAGTTCTGTAATTGGGCTACTGACAAGCTTTAGAGTTGGACAAAGACATGAGTGATAAGTTGATGTGGACATTATAGTACTTTGTAGAACTAGGTATTTTTTTTTCCAAGACAAAATCAGGCAATGAGGAATTGTTCATCACTATGGACTAAATGTTCATCACTGTGGATCTGAAAATTCCCATATTGAAACCCAATCCCTACTGTGATGATGTTTGGAGATAGAGACTTAGCAGAGTCATTAAATCATGAGAGTAGAGCTCTTATTAATGAGATTATAGAAGAATCCTGAGAGAGCTCCCTTGCCTCTTCCACCATGTGAGGACTGCCCATAAACCAGGAAGCAGGTCCTGACAGTGCCTTGCTCTTGGACTTCCCAGGCTCTAGAAATATGAGGAATAAATTTCTCTTACTTATAAACCACCTTTGGCATTTCTCACAGTAACTTGGATGGATTAAGACACTCATATGATAATCTTCAATAAGCTCTTTATTAGTTTTATAGGCATTTGAGTGTTTGTGTGTGTCTTAGGCACTTTGCAAGATGCTACTGATAGAAAACACAAAACAATTTACCAGCATACCAAAAGACACTAAAAAATTAGGGAAAAAAAAGTATAGTCAATGTTTTGATAGAAATGCACATGGATATACATAAACTGTGGGAGGTTGTAAGAAGGGTACTTCATCTAGGGAAAGTGGAATAAAGAGATACCAGTCAAGAAAGCCCTTTCACATGAGTCCACTCAAGCAAATTTATTGACAAACAGCATCAATCAATAAGAGAATGTTTCCAAGTAGAGGGGAGGCAATTTGGACAAATAAAAATGGTGTCATAGATATGACAAAATCATAAATTCCAATGAGGGTTGCTACATAATTTGTGGGAACCCCTGAAAAATGTAAAAATGGGATCCCTTGTTCAAAAATTATTAAGAATTTCAAGACTGCAAGAGTAAAGCATTGAATCAAACATTGGGTCTGCATTAGGACAGAAGTCACACACCTGAAACTGGCTCTATCACAGACAAGAAAACTGTATCCTAGTAGAATCTAAACAGAAAGAATCATTTAAAAATATAAACATAAAGAATCACTATATTGACATTGGTTAGCTACTTTTGATGACTACAGCTTGGTAGATGAAACTTCCTAATGCATTTAAGTTTATAAATGTCATTTCAATTTTATCAAGCATCCACAGGTCCAGGTCCAATAGGATAGGCTGAGAATGCTCTACTTACAAACTAGGGAATTTTTCCTAGAACATGTATCAGATCTCTTTCTTAAGTGATATTTGGTCTAGGTGAGTTGGAGTTACAACTGGTGTTACATTATTGGCATTTTTCATCCCAAATAAAGATATTTATACTTCTCCAGTTGCTCCATGGCTCCAAATTTGAGACAGAGGCTTCAGAGTTACAGGAATGGGACTCTCCCACTGAGCCAATACTCAGCCTGAGGTAGTATGAGTTAAATCCTGATAATTACATCGATTTATCTTAGTTGGTGCTAATTAGCAGAGAATTTATATGAGGATATAGCTTCAATAAATATTCTGGTAAGGAAAAAGAACATGGTATTATTTTGGTGGATGACTCTGTCCTCATGATACATAGTAGCACCTATAGTTTTCTACAATATAGAATTCCAGAAAGTCTACTAGCAATTTTGGAGAAAACACATGAATGCAGTATGACATTGTGTATGTAAAACTCACACTGATGTGTGCCTTTCAAGAGAGTAATCATGTATTTAACTATATCCCATATACCCTCCTACAAGATTTAATCCTGCTGTATCTCATAATTCCCAAGATATATGTAAATCATTGTTATTTTCCTTATTTGAAGCATATCAAAACAGATTCTAATGGGCTACATAATTTCCCCAAAGACTAAATATTAATGGAGTCATGATTTGAATTTAGGAATGTGTGAGTTCAAAAAGACATGCTTTTCATATTTTTTTTAAGATTTTATTTATTTACTCATGAAGGACATACAGAGAGAAGCAGAGACTTAGGTAGAGGGAGAAGCAGGCTCCTTGTGGGGATCCTGATGTAGGACTTGATCCCCAGACCCTGGATCATGCCCTGAGCCGAAGACAGATGCTCAACCGCTGAGTGACCCAGGCGTCCTTTGCCATGCTTTTCATACAAAGCTAAAAACACAGGCAAAACCTTACAAGTAGAGTACTTGACCTTAATATAAATGCATTATAACAATCGAAATACCTTTCAACTAGAAGGCACAGGGCCTGCCTTTTGCAAGACAGTTTGTATGGACAATGACAATGGGCTTTGAGTTAACAACATGAGTTGGAGAAGATATAAGTCTGGAAATAACTGAAACAAGAAGTTACAGGATTCCTGCGAGGAAAGTAGTGCTTCTCTGGGCTCATCTAAAGATAAAATAATTTTAAATGATAATGTGAGTCAATAAAGATAAGTAGGGAATATAGTAGTTTCTTATTACAGGAGCAAATTCCCTATCAGACAAAGAACACAGGAAGTTACTGTATTGAGTATCCAATTTGAGTTTTATTGATAATATGTTCTCAACTGCAAATGATTTTAGCCAACAAGAGTTAGAAAATTGCCTCCATCATTAATTATTCTCTTGAATCTGAGAAAAGTTCTGATATAATTGAATCATCACTTGTTACAACCTCCCTGAAAAACCTCCCTGCTTTTCCTGGATTTCTAGTTTCCATTCCACATAATCAGTTGCTCACTTCACTTCACTGTGGACTTAAGTTGGGTCTAAATAATTTCTAACTTTCCTTTCTGCCTTGAGATCCTATAAGGCTGCACTGCATTGAGCTGCTCTCTGATTTCTGACCATTTGTTATCCTGTTCTAACTCTGTCCTCTAAAGAAAATCCAGAATGCATCTTACCATCCTTGGAAAATTTCCATTAGAGTCAACTGATGCTACCCAAAAAAGGGGAGTCCAATTGCAGTCTCGACATTGTCTAGCACATCTAGAACCCTGCTGCTTGATCAGGTGACCCATGGGTCGGTCCGCTCTTATTCATGTATTAACTATTTAATAATGCTGAAGCTGAATCCATTTTAAAATAAGTTTCTGAAAGTAACTCATGAAAATTATTTTAAAAAGACAAAACAAAATTAAAAATAGAGACAACTATAAAAACAAAACAAAACAAAAAATATTAATCATGATGAAACCTACCATCCATAGGAAAACTATATTAAAATTAAGAGTTTTTAAGTGCTTTTTTTTCTAAGCATAAACTTATGTCTTTATTGTTATTACTCTTTTCCAAATCTCTGAAATATAGTTTAATGATAAGGCAGGAAATACATAAATATTTTTGAATCACTGA
Source organism: Vulpes lagopus (assembly GCF_018345385.1). NCBI lineage: Eukaryota > Metazoa > Chordata > Mammalia > Carnivora > Canidae > Vulpes > Vulpes lagopus. The sequence goes on along the minus strand of NC_054828.1, from coordinate 92,175,846 downwards.
ATAATAGACCATTGTGTAAATAGTAACTTTTTAAAAAACATTTTACTGTTGGTAAAATTTTAGAGTATCTCGCCATTTTAAATATTTTTACTTAGTAAAGAATGTCTGTGATACTAAACATTCTTAGTAAAGAATGTTTTACTTAGTAAAGAATGTCTAACAATGAAAATTCTTTCCTGAACATACCTGCTTGATATCTACATTTTATCCTGATTCTACATTCTTCCCTTGGACACCTTCGAGGCTTCCATTTGATGGGTGCTTTCCCCATATTCTGGTTACTTAAATATGTCACAGTAAGTTTCAATATCGTGAACATGCCATCATCCACAAATAGTAACATTTTTCTAAGTTTAATACTTCTATATCTGAACATGTATTAGAAAATCACCATTATAGTTGTTGAGGACCTACAACACGCAACAACATATTATGTTTACAAATCCCATTATTCCAGTCTATTAAAAATAATAACAGGCCTGAGCAGTTCCTGGGGACTGCCCCCATGCTGTTCCATAGAGCAATCTTTTACCATCACTAGTTAATTTTTATGTACCTTTCCTCTGGCTCTACCTAGTTCATTAGACTAGTTCATTAGACTGTGTCATATGATACATAATTTTTCTTCTTTTTAAGGGATATTGCTCTTTTTTAAGATTTATTTATTTTTTCATGAGAGACACAGACTGAGAGAGAGAGGCAGAGACATAGGCAGAAGGAGAAGCGGGCTACTCGCAGCTAGCCTGATGCGGGACTCGATCCCTGATGCCAGGATCACAACTTGATCTGAAGGCAGGCGCCCAGCCACTGAGCCACACAGACGTCCTGGGATAGTGCTCTTAAAGATACTTCCTTTTCAGATGTGGGGGATCTTCAGAATATCAACAGAAAATAGGATCAGACATTGCTTTTCTCCTTTCTTATTGTTCACTTTAATCAAAATTGGCTTCCTCTGATAGTTATGACACAGATACAGTCTCTCTTAAAAATAACTACAGGAAAGGAACTCTCTGTAAAATTTCCTTAGGCTGTACATTTAACCTACTTACTAAAAAGAGTTTATTTTGGTGATCTCTTTAAGGACTTGTCTGTATCTCAAGCAACCTCAGTTTTGAGATCTCCATATGATCAAATATGCCTTAATTTAAGTCACTCCTCATTATTGTCTTCTTGCTTTGAGTTAATATGCATCTTTTTAAAAATAAAATCAAATTTCAAAGTAGTTAATACCATATATCTGAAAAAAAGTCAACATGAAAGTAGATCACATAAACATAATCATAAAATATTAAAACAGATGCATATTTTCAAGACATCATGCTGGTGTCTACAAGAAATATAATCCTTGATTTCAAAGTCTTTAAAATATGAAAAATAAGTAATATAGTTTGTTTAGAATTTGGAATAATTGCTTCTAATGGTAAGGACTTTTGCTTTATCTTGCAGAGAATGTTGCAGGACTTAAAGCTAAGGTGAGATTGAAAAGGGCATTCACTTACTGGGCAAAGTATTTACCCAAAATGAGATATGCACACATTTCTAATTAGTTATCTAATTTGTTTATTGTAAATATTTAAAAATCTTTTATTGGGTATAATTTATTTACAATAAAATTCATCAGCTTACAGTTTGATGGATTTGTGGAAATCTATAGTGTTTAATCCCCACAATAATTGCGCTAAAGAGTATCCCATCAAATTTTTCTCCCATCCCTTCGCAATATAGCCAATCTCTAGACCTAAACCCCTGGGAACCTCTGATTTTCTTTCTGTCACTTGTATCCTTTCAAAATGTTATATAAATGAGCTTACACAGCATATATTGTTTTGTTTCAGGCTTCTTTCCTTTGTCATAATTCTTTTGAAAAATTTTTTTCATGTTACTAGTATATCAGCAGTTTGTTACTGTTTTGTTGTTGTTGTTGTTGTTGTTGTTGTAGTTGTTGTTCTGAGTAGCATTCCATAGTACAGATGTACCTAAATGCATTATCCTTTCACAAGATGATTGATATTTATGTTGTTTCAGGTTTTCTGGATATTATGAATAAAGCTGCTAAACTTTTGTGTGACCCCTATATTTTCATTTGCTGAATCATTTCCTCACTGTATATTTAAAATTTATCAGAAACAGGCAACTTGTTTGTTTGTTTGTTTTGCAGAATAGTCCAAGTACATCAGCAAATTACACAAAACTGGGAAGTTTATAGATAAAAGATGAAAGCCACATATTTAAGCAGGATTACAAACCTCAGGCATAAGAGATACAAACCATACCTCGTCACATCATAGTAAACTTCTGCAAAGCCACAAAACAATGGGAAATTCATAAAAAACATACATAAAATAAATTAAAAAATAAAAGAACTTGATAGGTAGGTGGAGAAACAAGTGAAGTCAGAAATCAATGGAATTGTATATTCAAATACTTTAGAGAAAATAATTAGGAGTCCAAAATTCCAAAGCCAGAAAATATAACTTTCAAAACAAATGTTAACTGATGGAATTTTACAGACAGAACAGTTAGAAAATATGACAGTAGGAGAACCATAATGAAGCATCTTGTTCTACCAGAGAAAGGAAACTTTAAAAAGAATAAATATGTTAGCAAATCCAAATGAATGTTGAATATAAATAATAATATTGATACATGTTACTTTAAAATATATTCCTAATTGAGACCCATAACTAGCATAACATATAAATCAGAGATTAAGGAGGAAGTGAAGTCAAAAACCTCTAAGGTCCTTGCATTTCTATCAGGAATGAACATTGATAATAGTTGTTGAAAATTTGAAGATTCAATTTGTAATCTTAACCAAAGAAATTAAAATAAAATAAGGTATAACTAACAAAATGATAAAAGAATGGGATGATAAAATAGCAGTGCAAAACAATACAAAGAAGAGACTAATGAGACAAGATAAATAAAGCAAATAGTGATGTTGTAAACTTAAACCAGTTCTTATTAGTGATAATTAAGTTAAATGTAAATGATCTATAAAAAGATAGTGTTTGTTATAACTGACTGACAATAAAAAAGTATTAAAAATGATTTTTAAAAAAGCCACTCTGGCTCTGTGTAGTGTTATTCTTGATAATTGTTGTTTTGTGGTGTCTTTCTTTTTTCTTTCTTTTTTTAAAGCATATGTCTAACAAGCTTTGATTGTCAAGACATGCATTTCAAAAAGGCATCCACTTCAAAGGCAGCTGTTTTGAATTAACACATTGTCAGCCACAAGACCTTATCAGGAGCCAGGCTGCCTCCCCACACCAGGGCTCTTTTTTAGAGATCTTGGTAGATTTGTATAACTAATCATTGGGTCACTATGCTTTAAATTCCTATCCTCATGTTTTAATTTCACTAATAAGGAGCGAGTCCACAAAACCACAGATCCCCACTCTCAGCTCCAATAAAAGTAGAACCCAAGGCCCAACTGTGCTCTCTCTACCTGAAACCTAGCTGTGGGGTCCAGCTGTGCTGTGGAATTTCCACTCTTGTAATCAATAGGTTTTTTTTTTTTCTCTTTCTTCAAAGGTTCCTGGTGTTATTGCAGAAGGGTGTCTTATCATCATAATTTTATCATCATAATATCATCATAACCACAAGAGCTAGCCCCACCACAACACTGGTTATTTATAGTCTGAGATAGGTACAAAATATTAGGATGATATCAGATAAATTAGATTTTTAGGGAAAACTCTACCTAGAAATAGACATTTCACAGGAATATTAAAGAAAGTTGTAATTTATGTAAATTTGTTTATAAATAAGAGCGCCAGGGTGGCATAGTTGGTTGGGCATCTGACACTTAGTTTCGGCTCAGGTCAATCTCAAGGTTGTGGGATGGAGCCCTGAGTCAGAATCCAGGCTCAGTGGGGAGTCTTTTTTTTTTTTTAAATTTTTATTTATTTATGATAGTCACACAGAGAGAGAGAGAGAGGCAAAGACACAGGCAGAGGGAGAAACAGGCTCCATGCACCGGGAGCCTGATGTGCGATTCGATCCCGGGTCTCCAGGATCACGCCCTGGGCCAAAGGCAAGCGCCGAACCACTGCGCCACCCAAGGATCATTGGGGAGTCTTCTTGGGATTCTCTCTCTGCAATATTCTCTGCCCCTCCCCGCTGCTCTTTCTCTCTCTCTCTCTCAAATAAGTAAATAAATTTTAAAATAATTGTTTATAAATACGCAGCCTCTAATATATAAAGAATGAAAAGAACTAAAGAAATACAGATTAAGGCATAATCAAAGTAGAAAATATTAGTTTTTCTGGTAATTGATAGAACAACAAAAATTGACAGAACACAACATTCATCAATACACTTTCTTTAAAGCATACACAAATCACTCATGAAAATCCAGCTTATAAACATGTCTCAGATGACTTTCAAGGTACTGAAATTATACTGCCCATCTTGTTGGACAAAGTGGAATTAAGGTAGTCAGACACAACAGTTGAGTATTTTATGAAACTGAAAATTATGTTAAAAAATGTACTTCTAAATAAACTATGGGTCAAAGAAGAAATTACAAGGCAAATTTATTTACAGAGAAAATTGTATTGCTTTAAAGGGAAAGGCTAAGTCTAAATATAAATTTTAAGATTCTAGAAACAGAAAAGCAAATTAAATCCAAAGAAACTAGAAGAATGGAAATAATAGAGATAAGAACAACAATGGCAATACTCTATATACACACATATGTGTATATTTCCATATATATTAGAAATATATAATTATGAATATATATGAATAAATAAAACCAAAATTGATTCTTTGAAGAAAAAACTAATAACATGGATAAATAGGAAGTGCAACTGGCTTTAAAAAGGGTTAGAGGAGGCTAACCTCTAAGCCTCTTGGTGGCTCAGTGGTTGAGATCTGCTTTTGGCTCAGATTGTGATCCAGGGTCCTGGGTGGAGTTCTGTACTAGTCTCCCAGAAGGGATCTTGCTTCTCCCTCTGCCTATGTCTCTGCCTCTCTCTCTGTGTCTCTCATGAATAAATAAATAAAATCTTAAAAAATAAAAAAAATTAAAAGGATTAAAGGAAAGAAATAATTACAAAATAATACCTAATATCAAAAATAAAATAAATATTTGTTTTAGAAAACCCAACTCACACACACAAAAACATAAAATGAAGAATAGTAAAGCTAAAAAGTCTTACAATTATTAAATAGAATCCAAATTTTAAACTTTTCTCATAAGAAAATTTTAGATCTAGATGGCCTCCTTAGGTATTTCTACCAAATATTTGTCAGATGTAATGCTATTTTCTATATTATGAGTCTGTTATAAATTGGATATCAAAATCTAATGAGAATATTAAAGAAATAAATAATAAGCCAATTTTTCTTTTGATCAGTAGAAAACCTTAAATCAATTGTCAGTAAACCAATTTGAGCTAACATATAAAAGAAGGAAAATGCATAGCAACCATGCTGGGTTTATTCCAGCAACACAAGTTTAGTTTAAATTGCAAAATAAATTAATGTATTCACTAGATTAATAAAATATAGGAGAAGAATTATATTACCTCAGTTGATGCCATAAAAAAATATTTACTAAAATTCAACACAAATTTGTGAAAACATTGTTAACACTATAGGAGTGGAAGGGAACATATTCATGTTGTTAAGGACATGTATAAAAAAAGACAGTGAGAATAGTGATTGGGAGGTGGCACTGGGGAAACTACTGAGGTGCTGGAAACATTGGTTTCTTTCTGTGTACTGGTGACTTAAGAGTGTTAATTTTTGATATCTCATTGAATTGTGTACTTTTATGCAATTCTCTGTGAGTTATACTTCAATAAAAGTTTAAAATACAAGTTTTGATGATCCTGCATTTCACTCAGACTGCAACAAGTCCTTACAGTGATCTGTGGCCAATCACTTAGCAGCATGACATTCTGTCCTGCCTCCTTTACCCTCATTCCCTGGGTCTAGCCTCATGGCCTCTTACCACATGTGACATACAACTGACAAATGTTATCAATGGCCTAGAGCACTTGAGTGTTCCTAAATTAGCTCAAATGTGACTTTCTTCAATTAATAACAGCATGTAAATACATTTAAGGGTGAGTCGATTTTCTTTAAGTTTATAGTAATGTATCACATGGATGACATCTCCTATTGTCAAAGTCACAGACACTTGGATGAGGAACAAACAATTTTCTTTCTTTCCTAAACAAACCAACAACAGACTGTTGCTTAACAGTCTATACTAGACTGTACAGTGACTCTTAGAAAATTAATGCCTTTCTTTAAAGTTTGTTTTGAAGTCACTCCTTTTCCTAAAGTAATGATGGATATGAAATTTTTCCTCACTCCAGTAATGACTGGTTTTGGTACCTTAGGTTGTTTTTCTCAACAGCACTTATTTGTATATTGTTCTTGCACTTTTTACTTTACCTTCCTTCCATGAGTACTGAAGATGTTGACGGTGAGGTATAAATAACTCAGAATAGCATTAATGCTGTTTAAAGACTTTCCAGTCTTAAAAGACTGAAGCTCTAATGGTGGATTTTAAAGGCAGCAATTAGTTGCTAAGTATTGTCAGTTGAGGAAGCTAATTAGGAAGCTATTTCCCTAAAACATTATATCCCATTCTCATATACTATTATTTCTTATACTCATCCATGCAGTCTGTGTGGAAATGGAGATCAGATTTTATTCTGGAAGTCTCACTTCCTAAATTCATAGTTGAAAATAGTGACCCTGATCCAATACAGCAGGCCTATTGAGTCTCGAAACTCCTGTTGGTGTTATCAGTTGTGGAGTTACCGGGGCTAGAAGTGAGAGAGAACTATGACTGGAGGAATTTTAGATGCTGCTTCCTATCAGCTCTCAGTGGCCTGAGAACATTTCCTGACTGCACATAACATATAAGATCTTGGGTAAATAACTGGTATCAGTTATACCATTGCTCTGTCATTGCTGTTGGTAGTAAGCCATAGCAACAATCATACAACGCTGATATTATTAGTAACCTCTTTTACTGGTTCTGGCTTCATGACTTGGCTTTTGCTGGAAAAATAAAGCTGCTAGACTTCTGCTTTCCTGGGAAAGAAATCGGACAACTAATTGACTATATGATTACATATATTTTACCTCAAGGTTCTTCATCTCTGGAAAAAGAGAAGATAGTGAAGAAAACACTGCCAGCTTTAATTTCCAATGATATTTTTTGATGGGGTCATGTGCTACTTTTGAGTATTTGATAACTAAAACAAGCAAAAAAAAAAAAACCTTCTCAGTCTATTATTTTATCTCAGAATGTCATAGGTTATTAGGATACTGCCAACCTCAAGGGACCTTTGATACTGCACAATGCTCAACCACATGCTCTTTTGCTAACGTATGTCCCATGGGCAGAGGATATGCCTGTTATATACTGTGCTAATTTCCTTTCCCCACAGGCTTCAAGTCTGAAGCAGACTCAAGCTGAGAGAGCAGAAGGATTTGCCAAGTTTGAAGTTTTGATCATTTAATGAGATGGAACATTCTTACTCTTGAATTGAGATTCCAGAGTATATTATTACTTATTGAAAGTAGAGAAGTCAAGAGGAGACTGATTTTTATCTAGAGGCAGGTGAAATTTCTCCCACTAAACACAGTTTGAGAAATGGTAGATTAAAGCAAAAACATTTCATTTTGCTTCATGGCTTGTTCCTGTGCAACATCATGATTATATAGGAAATACAGATTTTTTAAAAAAATTCATACATTTGAAAAATCATTGGAATCTTGGATTATACTAAAAGATACATAAAGGTAGAGTGGCAATAAATATCTACAGGCAGTGGACAGGACAATGGTTTTAGTTCTTGATGTTAAACTTTAAGGAATCTATTAAAAATAGATTTTACAGAGGATGGACTACAGAGATAGCTTAAAGTCATGTAATATTAAAGGAAAGGTAAAGGAATTGGGGTATTTATCTCGGTAAAGAGAACATGAAGTGTAGGAGGTGCAGGTGCTATATGTGGAAGAGAAATTAAAATTTCTCTGTGATGCCTCTTATAGCAGAATAAGAAACATGTTCTACAGAAAGGCAAATTTCAGTATAATTTAACAAAAACACCAAGTATTCAGAATTAGCACGGAATGTCATAGGATACCTAGGTAATTTTGCTTCTACAAGGTCTGTCACTATATGTCACCTTTCTTTTTTTAATATTTTATTTATTTATTTATTCATGAGAGAGAGAGAGAGAGGGAGAGAGGTAGAGACATAGGCAGAGGGAGAAGCAGGCTCCATGCAGGGAGCCTGATGTGGGACTCAATTCCAGGACTCCAGGATCATATCCTGGGCCAAAGGCAGGCGCTAAAACACTGACCCACCCAGGGATCCCCACTATATGTCACTTTAATGTCACTTTCAACCTAACAATGTGGGATTCTAGACAATAGATGGAAACAATCGATTTAGAGAGTAATATTCATGTGTGCTTTGAAGTCAAATAGGAGTTTTCAGAGTAAGGAATATTAACTTCTGAGGGAGGAAATAAGGTGTAAAAAAGATAAATGCATATGGACATTGTATGTTGAGGCATCAGTGAAGAAACAAGTATTGTTGAATATATGGTATTTCCATAGAATGTAAGTTCTAGAAGGGAAGAAGTTTTGTCAGTCTGTTTTATTTTCATAAGCCTGGACCCTAGAAAAAAAAGATTTGAAATATTTCCATCCACCATTTTAGGACTATGTAGTCCTATAGACCACTTTATTTTTTCTTGAGACTGAATCCATTTCTGCTTTGAAAAAAAGATGCCATAAAGGAGTGTTTCCTTTCTATGTTGGAGAATCTTTCTCTCCTTAGTTTTCTAAATTTGAAGAGGAAACTTAAACTCTCTTTATACTCCTGAAGATGTCAGTGGAGTGCTCTTCAGTGCACAGAATATCCTATAAGATTTGTTCACATTTGTACGCTAGTCTTTCCTCATTATTGAAGTCTGGAAAAGAGTAATGATTCTCAGTATGTCATCCTTAAGACCCTCTTCAATCCCAAGTTACAAATAAGAGATTCACAATATTCAGAAGGCTGATTAATGAAGGCAGAAGCATGCACGGACTCATTTTGTGAATTTTTTTTTTTTTCACTTCAATGTGTGGTTGAAGGAGTTTTTGCAAAACCCCATTCATCCCCAAATTAAATTCTATAAAGTTTGCTGTTCCTTCTAAATTACACGGATTAAATTTAAGTTTCAAAAAAAAAAAAAATTTAAGTTTCAAGGGACGCATGGGTGACTGATTGGTTGAGCGCCAGCCTTTGGCTCAGGGTGTGATCCCTGAGTCCCCGGATTGAGTCCCACACTGTCCTCCCTGTGGGGAGCCTGCTTCTACCTCTGCCTATGTCTCTACCTCTATGTATCTCTCATGAATAAATAAATAAAATCTTAAAAAATAAAAAATGAAAAAATAAATTTAAGTTGCAAATATTTGTATATATAGCCATAATATTTCTTCAGGGATTTTTGGCCATTTTTCTTTAAAGTAATATTTTGTATTTTTACAGATGAAAAATGAAATAATAAATAATTATATACATACATATGTAATAAAGTTATATATTATTATAAGTACTGTATGTATTTTACATAGCGTATATTATTTATACAATATCATATATAGCATATATGTGAATTAGAAACCTGTATTCTCTTTATACAAAATTATTTATATGTGCAAATTAACTTTAAGTCTCTTATTAATAAATGTAGTAGAGATAAGTTTCAATGATGGGAAGAAAGAAAATAAAACAAGATTCTTGAATACAGTTATTTTGAAATCTACATAGAAAGAGCTATTATAGATTGCTTAGAGACCTTGCTGTGAAGATACTAGTTTCCCCAGGTCTTTTGTAGTTAACAGCGCATCTTATCTTGAATGGCAGACAAACTGTTTCAATGAATTTTCTGTTTATTCTAGTTTTTTAAGTGGTCTGAATGCCTACTTGGAATTCACAGAGGTCACCAGAATAAGACATTTAATTATCTATATACACTTGATTATCTTTGACCCTGAGATACATACAGCTATGTCTAAAAAATTTAGTAAGAATTAAATAATAGAGTGGCTTTGAATCACACTAAATTATTGTCTCTCTCTTTTTTAATTTCCCCCATTCTACAATCAATTTTGTTAGTGGAAATAAAATATATTATTGGATATCCAGAAGTATAAATTCTACAATCGGTTCTGACAATATTTGGGAGACTTAAACAATTAACTGAATCTTCTTAGATGTCCTTTCCTTACTTTTTAAAAAATATTTATTTATTTGAAAGAGAGAAAGAGCATGCACAGGAAGTAAGGGCAAAAGGAAAGGGAGAGAGAGAATCTCAAGCAGGTTCTCTGCTGAGTGCAGAACCTGACTCAAGGCTTGATTCTATGACCCTGAAGTCATGACCCGAGCAAAATCAAATCAGATGCTCAACTGACTGAGCCTTACTGATAAGATAACAATTAACATACTTTTGCATGTTATATATATTATAAACTGTATTATAATAAAGTTAGCTAGAGAAAAGAAAATGTTATTAAGAAAATCATAAGAAAGGATAAAAAACATTTACACCACTGTACTGTGGAAAACAATTTATGGAAAACAATCTTGCATTGTAAGTAGACTTGTACTGTTCAAAGTCATGTTGCTCAAGTGTCAACTGTATTACTATTTCACAAATGAAAAAAATACATCACAGACATTAGGGAATTTGTCCTAAGGCACAGAGCTCCCAAATCATAGAGCTCTTATTCAAAACCATTCTGGCCAGCCACAAATCATATGCCCTTCTTTTATAGCACCTGGCTTCTAGAAATACAATAATATTTAAAATAGATATCTCATGGGGGGACTAAATGGTAATCCCTGCATTTAATTTTTAGGAAGAAATAAGATGCATAGGATCCATTTAACCATATTAAAGTTTATAAGTAAGTGGTTGTTAGTATATTCACAATGTTGTAAAATCATCCCCACTATCTAATTCCAGAAAATTTTCATCACATCAACAAAAAAAAAACCCATATCCACTTACTTCCCATTCCAGCCTTCCTCCAACTTGTGGCAATCACTTATTTACTTTCTGTCTGTGTAGATTTATCTAACCTGACATTTCATATTAAATGGAAACATCCAATGTATGGCCTTTTATGTTTATCATCTTTCATTTAAACATGATGCTTTCAAATTTATCCATGTTGTAGTCCCTATCAATCTCTATTCCTTTTTATGACTGAATATTATTCCATCCATATACACATTTTATCTCTTCATCAGTTGATGGACATTTGTGTCATTCCCACTTTCTGATTTTTATGGATAATGCTGCTATAAGTATTCACGTAAGAGTTTTTGTATGAACACTTGTTTCTGATATTTGAAATATATACCTAAGAGTAGAATTTCTGGGTCCATGTTTAACTTTTTAAGGAACTGACAATTATCTACAGAAGCTGCACCATTTTACATTCCTACCAGCCATGTACAAATATTCTTCATACATCTATGATGACACTTGTTTTTTCCCTTTTTAAAATACATGATTGTAGCTATGCTAATACATTTGAAGTGGTATCTTATGTCTTTCAATCTTGCTGAATTTTTTAGCTCAAATAGTTTTTATTTCTTAGTTGATTCTTTTTTGTTTGTTTGTTCTTTTAGTTGGTACTATAATGCCATCTGCAAGTAGAGATAGTTTTATGTATTTCCAATGTGGAAAGCTTTCTATGTGAGGTAAGATACAACTGCTAGGAAAGTATAAATTTTGTTTGAAAAACAAACAAACAAAAATACTTCTTTTGAATCATGAATAAAATAAAATATTAGCATTTAAGAATACAGGTTTTGTTTGCTTGTTTTTACACATAGAACATACTAGGGAAAGGATGTGATGTAGCATTTCTTTTTTTTTTTTTTAGATTTTATTTATTTATTTATGAGAGATACACAGAGAGAGGCAGAGACATAGGCAGAGGGAGAAGCAGGCTCCCTGTGGGGTGTCTGAGGCAGGACTCGATCCCAGGACCTGAGATCACAAAGGCAGATCTGAACCACTGAGCCAGTCAGGTGCCCCATGATGTTACATTTCTTTCTAGGCCTGATGCTGAGTACACATTTCTAATTACCATATTTCTAAAATATTAACTAAACCAAGACCAATAACAAAGGACCAGTACTATACTCAAATAATATATCTATATTGAGATGATATATTTTTGTAAAATTAAGCAGGTAAAAATTGATATATAAAGAGTAAATTCCATCAAATATTTCCTCTTTCATTTTTGATACAGAAGTATTCTCATTTAAGTACAATTTTAAAATAATACAACCACTTGGAGCTTTATTCAAAACAAATTAAAATAACTTTAATGTATCATACACATGAATAAAATGAGTCAAGGGAATCAAAATCCATATGAGCTCCTAAACCTACCATATCTGAATCCATCTACCTCTCCCTCCCATATTCTCCCTAAGTCTCAAATCACATGGGGTTTGGGCTAATGACAGCATGGAGAACCAAAATTTAGCAAGGCAACAGCATAAACTAATAAACAGAAAATATGATTATGCTGTCATCTATTCCTCCCCCCAATTTGTTTGCTTTGAAAAGTATTGCTTTCATATGAGACCCAAAAGAAATCAGAAGAAATGTGACAAAAATACTCAAGACTTTAAAAGAGAGACTGACAAAAATGCTGCGAAATAATACATACTATGGGGGTGCCTGGGTGGCTAAGTCAATTAAGCATCTGCCTTTGGCTCAGGTCAATCCCAGGGTCCTGGGATCAAGCCCCACTCTTGGGTTCCCTGCTCACTGGGGAGTCTTCTTCTCCCTCTGCCACTCCCCCCACTCCTGCTCACTCTCTTGTGCTATCTCTCAAATAAATAAATAAATAAATAAATAAATAAATAAATAAATAAAATCTTTAAAAAATAACAGTAAATATGTGAAATACAAAAACACATATAAACATAACGTTATTTAAATTAAATTGTAAATTGTTACAATTTTCTTTGTTTCGCACTCAGTCCTATTTGCCATCCTGAAATAAGCAGCATGGAAGTAAAATCTTGGAGTTGTGAAGACTTTTATCTTGGATAAAAGTAAACAGAGGATAAATGACATCTTTCTTTAAATGTTTACATATTCAATGTTGGTACCAAAATAAATCTTAGTCCATGAAGCTCCAATGGACGGAATTAAGATCTACAAAAGTAAGTTAAAGAAATGCTTGTTCTTCCTCAGTAATGGAAATTCTTCAGAGCAAATCAAAGTCTTCAGTAATATAAGTTAGAGTTTCTTGTTAGAGGATATGTTGCAAAATAGATTGCAATGTTATTTCCTGAAGTGATACAAATGGTCATTCAAATTCTTTTTCTTTTATATTATGTAGTTGAGAGCCTGACAAGTGCTAGTATTTGGATTGGATCAATTGATAAGAAATATTTGTTACTAACATTTCTGAGTCTTACAATTAAGCGGCAGCTATAGACACAGGCAATAATTATATAAAGAAGCACATTTATTATATTTAGTGATAAACATACTGAGAAAGTTTTTAAGGGTTCTGAGAAAATGTATAATCATAAGACCAAAACTGGCCTGAGGTTGAGGGAAAGATTTCTCCAAGGAATTTGTGCTTAACTTGAGGTTTGAAGGGAACATACACTTGGGCTACAGAGAAAGTAAGAAAGATAGCATATAACTTAGGATTCCTAATCAATCTATTTACAGATGTTTAAGTACTTTTTCTTTTCTTTAAGTTAGCTCACTAAAAGTTCCACACCTGAGGGAAAGCACAAAGGACAGGTTTGTTTGTTTGAGGGTGGGGAGTAGAGAAGGGAGAAAGAAATTTCCTTATCTTAGAGAAGCTTAGAAATTAGTCATTAACTGGGTACCAGATTGGAAGATTTCAGACAGGTCGTGCTGGTGTTAATGTAAGTTCTTTGGAATTTTGAGAGTCAGCAAAGAAGTAAAAGATCCAAAAAAGTGCAGTGATGTTGAAAAAAGACAATGCATTCTTCAAAATTTTGCATGTGACAGGCCACAGTACCTACTGTGCCACTATCCAAATAATGCATGTCAGTAAAGGTGTTGAGAGCCCTCTTAATACAGCATTTTGTACTATTTTGAAATAGGATGCAGAAAAGCCATTAACGGATAGCTATATTCTATTTTTAATGTATCTGACTCACCATGCATTTGAGTCACTCTGTGTTATAAAATCTAGAAAGGGAATGAGTGCCTATTCCTGTATAAATTAGCATGTCAGTCTTTTTACAAATCATAATTATTGGCATTTAAAAATCAAATAAACCAAAGCTAAATGATTTATCCAAATAATCCACTTACTAAGAGGTAGAATTGAATCATGAGTGCCATTCAAAAGTCTATGCTATTTCCAGACTTATATGGACATTCATAAATGGATTTCATGATCCTAAAAACGGCAGGGGGAAAATAAATACTAAAACCTAATATGAAATAAAATAGCTAAGATAGGCATTATATTTTTCAAGATTTTCCAGAAAGAAACTGGCTTACACAATAATGGAGGCTGATAGCTTCCAATACTTGCAGTTGGCAAGCTGAACATCTGAAGACCCAGGTAACCTATTTCTGTAGTTATAGTCCAAAACCTAGAAGCCTGGAGATCTGGAGAAGCTTACTTTTCATTTGAGTTCAAAGGGAGATAAAAAGGAAGATATGGCTCCTCCACAGGAGGACAGGGTCCTCTGCTTTACTCAGACTACTCATTCAAATGTTAATCTCATCTGAAAATACTCTCAGACACACCCAAAATAATTTTGGACCAAATATCTAGGCACCTCACAGCCCAGTCAAATCAACACATGGAATTAATCAATAGGCGCATGCACGTATCATGTTGTATCCTAAGTAATGAGAGCATATCAAGCTATGGGTTGTTAAGGCTTAAAAGTGAAGACAGTAGAACTTGCCTTGAAAGATGAATAGACACATGATGAGTATCAAGGATAGGAAGGGCATTTTAGGCAGAGGAAATAGAATGGTTTAAGGTATAATGAGGAGAGTATCATGAAGAGCTGAGCATACTGTTTATACTCAAATAATTTTTGAATGAATGAATAAATAAGTAAATGAATGAACAAAGGGCTTTCTTGATCCTTCCAAACTGATTTTATTTGAAACCAATACAGTTGACTCTTGCAAAACACAGGTTTTAATAGCACAAGTCTACTTATATACAAATTTTTCTCAATAAGTACAGTACAATACTTAATATTTTCCTTATGATTTTCTTAATAATATATATTTTTATTTTCTCTAGTTTGCTTTAGAGTAAGAATATAGTATATAATATGTATGTAAATACTATGTATTTACATAGTATATATACTATACTATATATATATATATAGTATACAAAATATGTGTTACTTGACTATGTTACTGGTAAGGATTCATTATCTTGTACACCTTAAACTTACACAGGTTATATGTCAATTAAATCTCAATAAAGTTGGAAAACAAATATATTTTCAGCCTTTGAGCTTCAACTGTAATGGCAGGAGAAAGATTTTTATTTGAACATTACCTTAAACTATGAGAAGAACTGACAACATGTCATACTCAGTTTTCTTTGAAAGGATTAATTATGGCATGATCTCTATTCCTTAAGTACTTCTATCTTTCAGAACATTTTACAGTTTTAATTTTTTTCTC
This sequence comes from Vulpes lagopus, assembly GCF_018345385.1. Lineage (NCBI taxonomy): Eukaryota > Metazoa > Chordata > Mammalia > Carnivora > Canidae > Vulpes > Vulpes lagopus. The sequence goes on along the minus strand of NC_054828.1, from coordinate 92,160,127 downwards.
ATACAAATTTTCTTTCCAAGATCATTCTTAAATATTTTATATTTTTAGCTCATGTGAATAAGTTTTTTGTTTTGTTTTACAAATGTTCTAACATATTAGTCATACAGATGGGATTTAATTTTAGCATTAAATTATTTATAATGTATTTACCAAACCAAATTCATAGAAATCTATCAAGGCAATGACGTTAAAACAGAAAAAAAAGTATCATTAATTAATTTATATATAATTACTTTGATTAAATTATTATTTGTTTTTTCAGAAATCTGTCTTATATCAGCAAAAAAATCATAATTTTAGTTTATTACTAATGATACTGACAGTTTTTCACCCAATTGTGTACATCCAAACATAGGGACTTATTTAGGAACCTACTCGATTTTTCTTCTTTTTGATGTTTTCCTTTATTCCTCTATAATACATAAAATAATATAATTATCAACTCATGATATTTTATTAAGTTGTTATTGGGTGATTATTTTATGTTAAGATATACACTTTTGTTTATTGACTATTTGAATGTTGCTGGTAAAATGGAAAACTTCTATTATTGAATTTGGAATAGGCCAATATTCTGAAATAGTTTATTTCTAATAGATTTCATGTAATTGTTCTAACTTTTTTCATGCTTAAAATCATATAACCGACTCATACATGTAATTTTATGTTCTATTATATGTATTTATGTTGTCACTTTTTTCCCCAAAATTAACAAGGTAGGCTATCTGAACAGCTGGGAAAAAACAAGTAACAATTTAATCCAGGTTAGAAAAAAAAAAAAATCCAGGTTAGATAGGATTACAAAATCCACAGATTTAATATTTGACATATATTATATACTATTTTCTCATAATACTCATTAAGACTTTTAATATTTTTTTAGCCACCAACTAAGATAGTTGATAGTTACCTAAAGAAACCTAAATATTAATGCAATCCCTATCAAAATAGCAGCAGCAATTTTCAAAGCTAGAACAAATAATTCTAAAATTTGTAAGGAGCCAGAAAAGACACCAAATAGCCAAAGGAATGTTAAAAAAGAAAATCAAAGCTGGAAGCATCACAATTCTGGGCTTCAAGCTGTATTAAAAAGGTGTAATCATTGAGACTGCATGGTATTGGCACAAAAACATACACATAGATCAATGGAACAGACTAGAGAACCCAGAAATGGACTCACAACTCTATGGTTAATTAACTTTGACAAAGCAGGAAAGAATATCTAATGGAAAAAAAAAAAAAAAAAAAGGTTTCTTCAACAAATCGTACTGGGAAAACTGGACAACTGTTGGACCCTGGCTCACGGGTGCCAACGCGTCCCGGTGGACGCCCCAGAGACTCAGACCCCAGACAGGCAGATGCAACGAGCAAGAGGGTTTATTGGACGTTTGCGCAAACGGGCTCTCAGCCTCAGAGGAGGCAGAGCCCCGATTAGCAATTACAGGCATCTTTTAAAGGCAAAAAAACCGCGGGAGTAGCATAGCATTCGGGTTATGACATGATTGATTTCTTTGAAGGTCAACACGACCATGTTCAGGGACTTTCCCAGGCAGGGCGAGGGGGGATAGTTTTTTTTATCTCGGAAAAACAGAATGTTTTTGTTGCTTGAATTCATGGGAGGCGCCTGGATGAGCTGCCTCAGGGTTAGGCCTGGTCCCACTCACGGGGGCGGGGGTGTGGGGTTTCTTCACAACAAAATGAAGAAGAATGAAACTGAACCACATTCTTAACACCATGCAGAAAAATAAATTCAGGATGGATGATAGACCTAAATGTGAGACAGGAATCAAAAAAAGAAAAAGAGACTAATAATTTTAAGAACAATAAATTTTGCATACCTAGAATTAGTTTCAAATCTTTAAAGTCAGGTTTATATAAGGAATCTGAAGCAGATCAGTAAACATATTAATGCCTTAACTAAGTTATTTATGATAACATGCAAATCAACCTTTTGTACTCTCAGTTCTGAATTGGGCCTGGGACATAGAAGAGGGTATGTCCCCATAAGGGGCTAGATGGCTGAGACACTGAGACTGGATACCTGGCTTCTCCAAGTCCCAAGCTGATAAAAGCTAAAAAGATATTAGCTATAGAAGACCAATAACCAGGGGGTTACTGTCACTAGCACCAGGTGGGTAGCCTGCCCCTCATGCCATGGTGGAAATATACAAATGCTCTTCTGACAAGCAATGCAAACAGCCAGGTAAATGGCTTGGGACATGAACAGATCGCTTTGTAATGCCACCCTTTTCTTTTCTTTTTTCCCCTCTTCCTCTTTTTCTTCTTCTTCAGAGAAGAAGCAGACTGCCTGTGATAATAATGACTTCTAACTTTAGAACTCAATAGTCTTTCTCATCAAGATTCCCAAATAGTGTGACTTGGAATAAACTATTACTAAAGCCAACTCCATGCATTTTGGTCATTTCCATTGTCTTGTGAACAAAGATAAGTTTACTTTAAGTTTTGAATTATCTGCATCTTCATATTATTTGAATTCACAAGACATTAGGAATGATATGTTATACTGAAAACGTTTTGTTGATGAATTTCATACATATAGCTCATTCTTCAGTAAGTCTGCAATGTTAACAGAAAGTTCTGACAAGCAGAGGTCTTTGTTTATTTCTTTGGTTTAATCTTTAATTATGGAAATTTTCGAACATTCAAAAATAGTTAATAAAAATCCACATACCTATCACTCAGCCTCAAAAATGATGAACATCTTTATTTTATCTCTCTTTATAATTTGAATAGAGTATTTTAAGCCCGTATACTATTATTTCATTTATAAGTACTTCAGCATGAATCTTTAACAGATAAAGAATAAAAAAAAAAAAAACAATTGGGATGCTGGGTGGCTCAGCGGTTGAGCGTCTGCCTTTGGCTCAGGGCGTGATCCCAGTGGGATCGAGTTCCACATCAAGCTCCCTACGAGGAGCCTGCTTCTCCCTCTGCCTATTTCTCTGCCTCTCTGTGTCTCTCATGAATACATAAAATCTTAAGAAATAGAACAATATCATTATCATAGTAATAATTTCTTATTTAAAATTCAGTCCCTTTTCATTTTCAATCTTTCCTGGTTATCTCCAAATTATCTTCTCATAGTAGGCTAGTTTGAGTCAAAATTCAAGCAAGGTACAAACTGCATTTATTTGATGTGACTCTCTCTCTCTCTCTCTCTCTATATATATATATATATATTTTGTATTTTTAAAAGATTGAGTTGTGGGCACCTGGGTGGCTCAGAGGTTGAGTGTCTGCTTTAGCTCAGGTCATGATTTCGGGGTCCTGGGATGTCTTGCATCGGACTCCATGTAGGGGGCCTGCTTCTCTCTCTGCCTATGTCTCTGTCTCTGTCTCTCATGAATAAATAAATACAATCTTTAAAAAAAATGCTAGAGAAGAACAAAGCAGCAACCTCTGAACTTGGCCACAGCAACTTCTTACTGAACACATCTGTAGGGGCAAAGGAAACAAAAGCAAAAATGAACTATTAGGACTTCATCAAGATAAAAAGCATCTGCACAGCAAAGGAAACAGTTGACAAAACTAAAAGTCAATCCATGGAATGGGAGAAGATATTTGCAAATGACATACCATAAAAGGGCTGGTGTCCAAAATCTATAAAGACCTTTTACTATCAAACTCAGTGCCCCTAAAATAAATAATCCAATTGAGAAATGTGCAGAAGATATGAACAGACATTTCTCCAAAGACATACAAATGGCTAATGAATACATCAGAAAATGCATCATCATCAGCATCAGGGAGATACAAATGAAAGCCACAATGAGATACCACTTTACACCAGTAAGGATGGCTAAAATTAACAACTCAGGAAACAACAGATACTGTTGAGGATAGAGAGAAAGGGGAATCCTCTTGCACTGTTGGTAGGAATGCAAATTGGTGCACCCACTCTAGAAAACTGTATGGAAGTTCCTCAAAATTTAAAAATAGAACTACCCTACGACCCAGCAATTGTATTACTGGGTATTTACCCCAAAGGCACAGATTTATTGATCTGAAGGGGCAACTGCACCTCAATGCTTATAGCAGCAATGTTCACACTAGCCAAACTGTGGAAGAAGCCAAGATGTCAGTCGACAGATGAATTGAAAAAGAAGATGTGAGATGTATATATTACTCAGCTATCAGAAAGGACATAGATGAACATTTACATTGACATGGATAGAACTGGAGGGTATTATGCTGAGTGAAATAAGTCAATCAGAAAAAGACAATTATCCTGTGGTTTCACTCATATATGACATATAAGAAATAGCACAGAGGGTCATAGGGGAAGGGAGGGAAAACTGAATGAGAACTATGAGAGACTCTTAACTATAGGTAACAAACTGAGGGTTGCTGGAGGGGAGATGGGTGGGAAGATGGGGTAATTGGGTGATGAGCTCATCCATGAGGAGGGCACATGATGTGATGAGTACTTGGTATTATATGCAGCTGAAGAATTATTGAACTCTACATCTGAAACTAATGATGTACTTACTATATGTTGGCTAATTGAATTGAAATTAAAAAAAAAGTAATAGAAGGCTGAAATACTTTTTTTTTTGCTATCATAAACCAAAACTACAAAGTTATAAATTCATATATAGTTTTTCAGAGATTTATATTCATTTCTTAATATAGAGTGAAAAAATGGCTTTATGATTGTTGTCAAAATCTATCTTATTTTTAAACCACCTAACTGAGGTATAACTGACATACAAAAAGCCATAGATATTTAATGTATATAATTTGATGAGTTTGGAGATAAATATACTTTAGTGAAACCATCACCACAGTCTATGCCATGAACATAACCATCACTTCCTGAAGTTTCCTCTAGCCCTCTCTATTGTGTGTGTGATAAAAACACTTGACATATAACATAATATCTACCTTCTTAGAAAAATTTTAAGTATAAAATACAATATAAAAATAGTAGGATTTAAATTTGTACTATGATTTCCTTAAAAAAATAAAACTTGCTTTACAAGATAGAAACTTTCAATATTTTTATAGCAAGAAAATAGAAACATCTTTATAACCTAAATTAATTTACATATATAAAACTTTATGAAAAACCCCACAAAACTCTAATTGTCCCATCAACAGTTCAGAAAATAGGAAGCCACTCAATTCCAATAAGTACTTGTGATTGAAATCTTCATTTTAGCATCAGAAGTTGTTCATTTGTTTTCTTGCATCAAATGTTAATGTAGAAAAATCAAAGGTTTTAAAATTTAATCTTTTGCTTGTTTTCTCTTTTTATCATTTCCTTTTATTTTAAAATAATTTTCTCATTTTTAAATTATGTTTTTCTCCATTCTCCTTTTTATCCCTCAATGCCCTTTGCACTTTCTATACTTTTTTCTTTTTCTTGTAGTAATTTATTCTTCAATTTGAACTTCTCTTCCTTATTCTTTTCTGAATTTTGTTAGGTCTCACTGCACATTCTTCTATTATCTGGCTTTTAACTTCTGTTTCTGATGTTCCCCCCCTCACCAGCTCCAAAAATTTATTTATTTATTTTAGAGAGAGAGAACATAAGCAGAAGGAGGGGCAGAGGAAGAGGGAAAGAGAATCCTTGAGCATGCTCCCTGCTGAGCATGGAGCCTAGGTGGGACTGGATCCCAAGACCATGAGATCAGGACCTGAGCCGAAATCAAGAGTTGGCTGCTTAACCAACTGAGCCACCCAGGTGCCCCTATGTCTTTATTTTCTATTTTATGTTGCTTTTGAAAATTTTGTTCACTTGATTTAAAATAACTAAATTTTAAATATATGGAAATGTTAAATATAGGCTATTCCCCAACCCCCCTACCTCTACCTCCCACTGTGGATATTTCTTTTAAAAATCCTGGTGTGGTCAATTGTCAGAACTTATAAGTTCATCTATTTCCCTAATTTAACCTATTGTATCTAATATGAGTTCTACTTTCAGCAGTATTTTGTTACTATATGTGGCTCTGTGCTCCATCAAAGAAATATACACTAGAGATTTCGGAGTTTACACATTTAGACTCATTTTGCTCTCTTTTCAATGGTCCAATCAGCTAGAGGAACACATATTACCTATAGAGTTAAATAATTTTCTGATGGAATGAACCAAAATATATTTTGGTCAAACTTCTGCTTATATAAATTACTCTTCTCAGGAAATGTCAAACATAAACTTTCTAGCATTTTAAAAGAGTAACAAAAGAGAGTCAACTAATCATTATTAAAAAGCCTGCTTGAAAGTATTAACTAACTGACATCACCATGACAAAGACCAAATACTATCAGTAGTGGTTGAGATAAAGGATCTAAAGTCAGACTCTGTGTTAAAAATCTGTCTCCAGGGATCCCTGGGTGGCGCAGCGGTTTAGCGCCTGCCTTTGGCCCAGGGCGCGATCCTGGAGACCCGGGATCGAATCCCACGTCGGGCTCCCGGTGCATGGAGCCTGCTTCTCCCTCTGCCTGTGTCTCTGCTTCTCTCTCTCTCACTGTGTGCCTATCATAAATAAATAAAATTAAAAAAAAATTAAAAAAAAAATCTGTCTCCAACTCTGACTAGCTGTATGATCATAAATAAATCATTAATTCCCATTGAGGTAAAGTATGATCAAGTATAAACCAATAATGATAATAATATCAAGTAAATAGAGTTGTGAGAATTGCAATAATTAATATATCGGAAGAGCTTAAATATGCCTTGGATAGCAAGCAGTTAAAATTGTTAGGAAAACATAGTTATTTAAAAACTAAGATTTGATGTATTGTGCTTGAAAGTGTGCATATAATCTAGCATTGAATACTGTGTCTGAGCACACTAAGGTCAACTTTTTTTTTACACTTCCTAGGAGCAATTAGAGTTTGACATGCTGCGACATATTATGGTCCCAGCTGGAAGTCTGAGATACCTGGAAATGTACATGCAGTGTAAAGTATTGTGATCTCCTTTTGCTAGTATATTCTTAAATATTTATGGTAGCAAACAAATAACCCCAGAAATATATAGAGCTGCTTCCAGCTGAACTGAAGTTAGAAAGATGCTACTGTATTAAATATCAAACAATGAAATCTTTTCCCCTCAAGGTGAAGCCTTGAGCTAGGTACATGGAGGATGTGTGCAGATCATTTATTAAAAAGCATATAATTCATAGATGCTACTGGAAATCACAACTGGATATTGGAAGATTGATAGAAATGAAAGATGCAGTTGCCTTCCTCAAAGAGCCTATGGTATATTTGAGTAGGCACTATCCTTTGTATCTTATAACCATGTAATTTACAATGTGCATCCTAAGGGAAAACTGTTTCATAGAAAATAAATTAGGATTTACAGGAGGGGGGATTAATTCTAGATGGGTCATTGAACCTTTTAGAGTTAATAAGATTTTCTTTGTGATGTTGAAAAGCTTAGGAATTTAGGTAAATTGAGCAGCGATAGAAACAACAAGCCAAGTTGTTAGGCAGTACATGTGCAGTATCCGACTTTATCATCAAGAGAATGAGTAGAGCATTAATTTTGTCTTCCACTTATCCTGCTGATTGAATGTCTTTCTGTTCTGGATGTGCAGTGGGGATGGAAAGAGGAGAGCGGGATCCCTGGGTGGCACAATGGTTTGGTGCCTGCCTTTGGCCCAGGGCGCGATCCTGCAGACCCGGGATCGAATCCCACATCAAGCTCCCGGTGCATGGAGCCTGCTTCTTCCTCAGCCTGTGTCTCTGCCTCTCTCTCTCTCTCTCTCTGTGACTATCATAAATAAAAAAAAAAAAAAAGAAAGAGGAGAGCCATGGTTATGCTTAAAATGGTAAAGTGGCCTTAACTCTATGGGTGTGAGGAACTGTATTATTCTTATATAGGAATTCTGGAGTAGGACCAAGAAAACAAAAGCATCTGTGATCTAGGTTCAAAAATAGTGAGCTTAAAAAATACAGGGTACATCAGTACAACTTAAAATGAAGAAAGGACTTCATACTTTAGAAAATTAGGCTTGGGAAAACATTTGTTCCAAATGCATATCTCTCAGACCACAGTGTAATTGATGAAGAGCTAGAAATTTAAGTGTTTTTTTTTTTAATTTAAGTGTTTTGAGGTATGTTAGGCATATTTTTTACAAACCAACTGTACACTTCACAAAGAGTTGTTTCTCAATATATGTTTTTGTTCTCGATGACTAGTGTTTTGTGAGATTGTGGGATTATGTAAAATTTAGGCCAAAGTTAATATTTGTTTCTTTGAATTACAACTACTGACTTAAATCTCCCAATTCTGTGGTGATAAAAAAAATAAAAAAGAAAATTTTGTTCCTTTGTTTTTGCTGAAAATGAATGTGTTGTATTTAACCCAAAATTTGAAGAAAAATGTCACAAGAGCAATTTTAGTACCTCTAATGATGTTCTTAGTAAAAATAAACTAGATTGACAATGTCCTATTTATTTTCTAGAAACAACTTGAATGCTCTGAATGCTGTTTGTTTCCAATAAAATAAAATAGTAAGAGGATTTCGAGATTTTTCTGTTGTTTTAAATGATAAACTTTGACATGGACCAGGCATTGTTTAATCAGCACACTTATGATCCATCTTAAACTGCTGAGAAATTATTACATCAGTTCTAACTGGCTAAATGCTCAAACCTATAGAGAAAGGAGCCAAATATAACATGTAAGAGAGAGGTGCAATTGATCAATATCTAACTTTTGGATGAAGATAAAAATTGGGAGAAGTAACTTGCCTGTATTAGTGAGATATGTAAGACCAAATCCCAAATCCCAAATCCCTTATTCAACATTGGCATTTGCTAAGGACCCTTGGTGTGACAATGATAAATAAGGTCACATTCCTATCTTTTGAAACCTATGATTTAGATAAGGACATAGAAAGATTTCCGTGGTTATAAGAACAGAAAAATGAGCTAATACTTATCCACAGGAAGTAAAATCTGGAAAGGTGTCTTAGAAAAGGTGGCATTTCAGCTGCTTCTAGAAGGATAAGTAGTGGTTACTAGTAGGTGGTTGAGAAGGAGAATTCATTCTCATTAGAAAGTAACATATTTGTCAACTCATAATAGATTAGTGTTTACAGTGAAATATTGGGATTAGGTCTTGAGTTGTGTTAAAAATCATTGAGTCACATTCTTACAATATTTTATATTCTACTAAGTACAATGCTTAGGGAATTTTCTTGACATTTCCTCACCTGAAGCTGAAGCTATTCCACGTTAAAGATTTCTCAGATAGGGTCCCTGGGTGGCTCAGTCAGTTAAACATCTGACTCTTGATTTTGGCTCAGGTCATGATTTCAGCCTCATGTTGGGCTCCACACTCAGTGCAGGGTCTGCATGAGACTCTCCCTCTCCTTCTGCCCTTCCCCTTATTTGTGCTTCTTTGAGAGAGAGACAAGGAGAGCATGAATGGGGTGGAGGGGCAGAGGGAGAGAGAGAAGCAGATTCTCCACCAAGCAGAGAGCCAGACTTGGGGCTCCATCCCAGGACCCTGGGGTCTGGACCTGACCCAAAGGCAGACACTTAACTGACTGAGCCACCCAGGTGTCCCATAAATAAATAGAATCTTAAGAAAGAAAAAAAAAAAAGATTTATCAGACTACTTTTCTGGAGAGTAAGGCTACAAAACCTACTTTTCTTTGCCTAGATACCTTAAACACTGGGAGTTCCTCCTTTTCACCAGAGAACTGACATTCAGGAAACATCTTTTCTGTTAACTAATTACCATCTGGACCTTTATTCTCATTTTATTACTTTCAGCTCTGTACTTTGGACCTGCTCCATGTTCTCACATGTACTTATTTTGGAAAAAAAAAAATCTGTATTCCATTTTTATCAACTTAAACTTCACCTACCCTTATAAACAAGTGTATAGAAGCAAGATAGGGTTTTGGTCTTCCTCCTTTTCGATTCTAAATTAGAAAGCTTTATTTCTTTTTAATTGATTTTACTAAATCCAAGGTATACTCTATATAGGTAACCTAATCTTCATTCTTCATTACTATTTTACTTACCATCAAGGGCTTCCTCCATACAAAATGAGGACTTTTTCATCTGATTCAATGTTCCTCTTTTATTATTTATTTTGCCATAATTATAGGTTTACGGATAACTCATCAAATAATCTATAGCTATCTATTTCCTAGATCTTCTAAGTTCAAATCATGCTCACATACTATCCCCTTGGCCAGATGTATTGAATTGGATTCTAACCAGGGAAACCTAAATTATTGAGTGCTTCTTTACTTCTTAGAATGGTGGTGGGGAGGCTCAAGAGGTGTTAGTTATATCAGAGCAAGTAGAGTTACAGGTCATGCCGTATGGTCCTGCTGATAGAGACCTGATAGTCTTATGAGGGAAGACTTTGGAAAATATGAAGCTCTTGGGATCTATATTGATGCCTATTGAATAGAACAGGCATTTTGATTTGGGCAAGTAAAATTCTGATCTCTATTTATTGTCTTCAAATGGAAATGAGTAAAGTGCAACAGGGCTGGTTTTAACTGAAATGTGTAAAATTCTTGATTTTCATGTTAATTCCTGCTAATGGGGATTGATGAATGTAATCACTAGACCTCAGGAAATAAACCATGAGGACAACTGCCATACACTGGAAACAACAGATCAAAAATCTGGAAGAGACTAGACCTTGCATAGTTTATAGCCAGTCCTAGACTACCTGAACTGAAAACTCTAGAATTCTTTATGTGATAAATATATATGTATATCTTTATGTATAATTTATATATGTTATATATAAAAATATATATATTATTTATTTGACAGAGAGGAGAGAGAACACAAGCAGAGGGAGAAGAAGAAGCAGGCTTCCTACCAAGCAGGGAGCTTGATATGGGCTCGATCCCTGAGATCAAGAAGTGAGCCAAAGACAGATGATTAACTGACTAAGCTACCCAGGAACACCTAAATTTATATTGTTTTAGAGCCACTGTTACTTTGATGTTTTCTGTTTTGTGCAACCACAGGTAATCCTAAATACTAGAATCAACTTTAATCTGTCATAATGTCCCATTTGTTTTCTGAATTCTTACTATTTATTCTCAATATTTTTATGGAGCTCCATTCTTTTGCCAGCACCTTAAAATTTGGTTGTTTCAGATTCTCTTCCTAGCCTCCCACCCTCTTTAATCTGTACAATTTTGCAGATTACATCTGTTTTTATTACATAGGTTTTAATCTTACTTTCATAAGCTAAGTAATTGCCTTTAGCCTAGATTTCTCTAAATTGATCAAGATATATTATATGCAACTTCTGGTTAGACATTCTTATTTCAATATTCTATAATCATTAATTATCAACATTCTTAGTATTGAACTCAGCATCATCTTCTAATTCATCCCCTAAATTTGTTCCTCTCTCTATATTCTTTATCTCATTGAATGATATCACCATGCACACAGTAATCCAAATCCAAAATGAATAAGTTATTCTAAATACAGCTTTCTCATAATGTTTCAATATGCATGTAATCACAAATTCCCATGACTTATACTATTTTGTTTGCTCTCTCAGTTCATCATTGTTCTTCTTTGTTACTTTAATAACTACGTTTTAACATAAGGTAGAATAATACATGTTTTTGGTATGTACTCTCTGAATTTTCAATTAATAAGATATAGTATCTGTAAACCTGCAGACCCTGTGAAGTGGAAATATCACCTTATATACCAAATGCAGCCACAAAAACACCAAAACATGATTAGAAAAAGTTGGGCAATTGTCTCAAGGAAGTCATCCATATGCTGGTCAGTGACTTAGTGTACAGAAAGGAAAAAAAAAAAAAAAAACTACCTATTTTTGACCCAACCCCTGTTTTAGGGTTAAGTTTAGGTAGTTGATAAATTGCTAGATAACTATCAGGAATGGAACCCATAGGTTGGCAGTTTGAGCATATCATGATGACCGTGCAAACATAAGTCATACAAAGCTAGTTGATATGAGAGTAAAGACTTGAGAGGATATGTAAAGAAGAGTAGGAACAGGATATCATGCAGTACTGAGAAACAAGAGTTCTTGACATATGTCCTGTGACATAAATTCAGTTTCCACATAATCTGACTTTTACATTTCCATAAGATTTTCTTGCACCTGCACTTAAACTCTTGTAATCAATTCCTCTTTACTTGAGTGAGCTTGAGTGTGTTTCTATTCTTTGTGAGCAAAATAATCCTAATCAAAACGGCCAAAGAATTGTGAGAGATACAAGGAGCAATCACTTCAACTGGATGGTCACCTTCAGTAAAGAGATATTGCTTTTTCTTGGTCTCATTCAGAAATTTTGTCCTCCTTTGAATCTTAGCATCTAGTGACATGTAACATCCACATAGGATCACTAAATCTGCTTATAGAAAGATCTGAATACTCTCAACATCTTGGAAAATATTTACTCTTAAGTTTTTTCCTTGTTCTTCATTGTTACTCCTACCAGTATGCTCAATATAAGTGGAATAAAACAAAGGCAGTTTATGTATCAAGTAAGGCAATGATAACTACAACATAACTCAAGAAAAAGGAAATTTAAATTACTGATTGGTGGCCCTGTACCTACATCAGTAAGAAAATATGGTTGTTAAAATCTATTAATATATAACCTGCATAACAATCAGAGGAAGAAACTTAGTGCTTAAGGGGGTTTGATTGTTGTTGTTTGTTTTTGTTGTTGTTTGAAACTTAATGCACTACACTATCATTTTTGTTTAGCTCTCTTAATTAAATCATCAACATTATGGACTTCATTCTATAGGTCTAAGGAGTGAGGAAAAAAATTCAGATGGGAAAAGTGCATAATTGGATAACTGTTGTATGATATAAGACTGAAGTGGTATGAATGGTATATGCGAGAAGCAGTGGGGTCAGTTAGAAGCCCCTTGCAGTGCTATATAATCCCCTAAAAGGGACTGATTATAGAAAGATCACACAGAAAATAACTATCCACTCATTTTTCTTGAAATCATCAAGAAATTTGTTGTTTAGATGAATCAACTATTTAATGGAAAGTTACCATATGTCTCGAACACAGGCAGAAACTTGACAGTCTTTTAGTGATACCTGAGGGACCAGAATTTAGTGGAGGCATGTGCTTACTATTCAGAACAAGAATTATCATTGCTGTGCACTTTACAGGGAGGAAATACTAATCAATGAAGTTCAATTTAGTCAAGTCCTGAATAACCTGCTTTCCTATTTTGCAGATAGCAAGATTGGGAAGCCTGGATCTTATGAAAAGAACAGACAAATATAGGTATAATAGGATTTTATATTTTATTTTATTTATTTACTTACTTATTTATTTATTTATTTTACGATTTTATATTATAAATTAAACATGGTCTTTTCTCCCCACTTCAACTAAAATAGCATGTTTTCATATGTCTATTTTGTTAGGTATCTGGGACCAATAGTGGGAGGCAAGAAGGGCTTAGAAAACAAGCATATCTTTTCCCCTCCAGTTGCTTATAAACTAGTTGGAGTGATAAAGCATCTATAATACAGTTCTGGAACATTTTGTACCAGTGATGAAAGTTCTTGTTTTTTTGTAGAGCACTGCCTCTGCTGTGCAAAGATAGGATAGAGTAAATAACTTTCTTCTCTATAACAATAGGTCCTTTTGCATGTTGGAATCTAATACTAACTCCTTAGCTTTACTCTTTGTAGCTGAAATTCTATGTCAAGCAAAATACAAATATACAAATATATATATATATATATATATATATATATATATATATATATCCTTTTAAAAGTACTCGTTATTTTTCTAAGTGGAGAAGCTTCAGTGTGGGGCATCTTCTGGAGGTATTCTACTAGATTTTATTCTCAGGTGTTATTCAGCCTTCTTATCAATATTGCACTTAAGGGCATTTATAACAATCATTATGATCAACTTTTTCAATAATTTTAGGTTGAGGAATAGGTAGTGGAAGGTACATACAAAATCTATTTAGATATTGGTAGTCAGATATAAATGTGAGTTTTAGATTTTTAATACCAAGTTAACATGCAGTAGTGTTAAAAAAGTGGGGTGAATTGTATAGACATGAAGAAACTCAATTATTCTTCCTTATTCCTCTTTGGATAGTTAATTTTGGAAAACCTTAAATGTCCAGATATCTGTCTGTGTATGTATTTACCCTTATTTATAGGTTCTGTGTGCCTGAGGGAGACCAGGCAACTTCCACGTATGAGGAAGACAACTTAAGTCTTCAAAAGTGAGATGCCAGCCTTGGCAGCAGAAATTTTAAATGCCCAGAAGATGTCCTGAGTGCTCTGTGTTGTGGGAATCAAAAAGACAATGTGGACCAGAAAAGAGACCACGTAGAGTATTAACTGAGGACTCCCCTTCCTACTATAACCAGGAGAAAAAGGCTTCCGCAGTTGATATAAAATTGGGTCGATACATACACTTTGGAGACAGGCTTAGAATGGCACTGAATGGCACTTTGTTTTTTCTTATGGTGCCAACTAATTTCAAAAGTACATTAAAGTATCACAAGTTGCATGAACTGACATTGTTTTGCAGCTTTTCCATGTTTTCCTATGCTTCCAAGGATATAACATCTGATAAAGGGAAAGAGCCTCCATCTTAAAATGTCATAGTAGATACATTAAAACTATTCCATGTTCCTGTATAGTTATTGAAAGTAGCTGTTGCTCTTGATAGAATCTTGAAGAGTATGTGAAACTTGGGGAAATTTCTGGAATTAGGCACATGAGAATTATGAACACTAATGTGAGTCCAAAATGAAAATGTGCATTCTATAGGCAATTATGAAAGTAAAATGCATATTCAGTTTCTCTGGAGGAAAATGCATCTTATCAGGAAAAAAATCTGTTTTGTGGATTATTGTAGCCCAGAAATATGCTGTGGCACGCATTAGTGTTGTCTGTAGAGAGAAAAGAGGGAGTTTTGTCACCCCAAAAAGGATATCAAACAGTTTGGGGTTTGCACAATATGACATTTTCAATAGCTATCCCATATATTGCAGAAATGTAGCAGAAGCTATAACATCAACCAAACTCAAAATATCCAACCAACAACAGCTATAATCTTCACTAGCTGGGGAAATCTTATTAACTACAACCACAAATCTTCCTATCTGTGCTAATGCCCTGCCCCATGCAACATTTTTTTGTCTGTTGTTTTAGCACTGCCTTAAAGATTCCCATAGAAATCAGATATGCTGGAGGAACTAGAAGAACAGGGATATGAAAGTTAGCAGGGTTTGCAGAGTTTCCTTTCATGCTTCTTATGGAGGGTGGGTTGTGATTGCAAACGGAGACATAATGCTGCTAATCTGGGTGCAGAGATGAAGACCATTTGCTGGTCTTTGGAAGAGGTTTTCAAGAGTAGATAAGTATCTCTTGATGGCTTTAAAGGTGGATCTGACAATATGTGCTAGAGAGAGATAAAAATGTAGAATATTCACTGGTATTCACTTTGAGGATACTAGAGTGGTCTTGAGATTATAGCTGTGGATAAATCACCCTGTCTGACCTCTAAATTATATAATTGGGTAAAATAATCCTATAAAGGGAATTGTTTGCAAGGAAATATTAAAAAAACTGCAAAATTACATCTTGGCTTTGGATATATTAGTGCTGGCAATAATTTACAAGGTGTGCCTAAGAGTACTAATCACTTCACAGTGCCTGAAGAAGGCACGAAACTATACATATTGGTCTTTATGAACTAAATATATACCTTTTAAGAATTTAATATATATGTATGCAATATATTATATATTAAAGGAATGTGTGTATATATACATATACAAATTAATATATATTATTAAATATATTATGTATATATATTTATATTACATTATTGAAAATAGTTGGCCAGGGAAATTTGATTCATCAGATAATATTCTAATTCTTTTTGGTTAGAGAAACTGCTTAAAGAAAGTAAAAACTTGATGGGATGAGCACTGGGTGTTATTCTGTATGTTGGCAAATTGAACACCAATAAAAAATAAATTTATTATTAAAAAAAAAGCAAAGGATTGTGACATGAGATAGAAAGATATATAGAACCTCTTCTTATTTTCTGTGGAGGGTATCCAACTTGGCATCTGTTTGAGGGCTTTGCAGTAGGAAGGAGATTATCACCAAAGATGAGCTCCCATCTCAAAATGAGCTTGCACTGACACCTGATGATGCCCTAAGAAAGTTGACACAAATAGCTCAGATAATGGCTTATTTTAAATGGTTTACTCTCAAATTCCCTCACCTTCACCATCATAAAGTGACAGGAAATGTAAAAAGTTTCTCCCAAATTACTGAAAGAATAAGGGATGACCTAAAATAGCAGCCACAGGGAACTTGTTTACCTTCATAGACTTTATATTTGAGGCTCTCAGTGTTGCTGAGAGCTTTTATGTGACTACTTCTTTTACATAACTCACATCACTTAAATGTGAGCCCTTGGAAGCCTTTATTAACCACCCTTCCTCAGTTCTGGTCTCCTCCTCATGCCCTGAATCCTGGCGACAGGCACTTAACCCGTTTTAAGTTTCTTCTTAACATTTATTTTAGATATTATACTTGTTTAATATAATTTTTGTTTAACTAATTCCTCCATAGAGAAAATAGGAGCTATGGAAAGAGGGATATTGCCTGCTTAGTTCATTTCTATGTACCTCACTTCCATTAAACAAAAAAATCCTGTTGTAGGAAGTAACTGTCGAATAAATGAATTAGCTACCCTGGAAAGATTATGAATCCAAGAACTATTGTGGAGGCCAAAACAAATTACTTCTAATAAATAATAAGTGGTCTCTAAATATGATTGAAGGCGGGGCACCTAGGTGGCTCAGTTGGGTAAGAATCTTGATTTTCACTTAGGTCACGATGTCAGAGTTGTGGAATGGAGCCCCCAGTGGGGCTCCACACTTAGTACAAAGTCTGCTTCTCTGTCCCTTTCCCTCTGCTCCTCTTCCTTCTCTCTCTTTCTCTCAAATAAGTAAATAAATAAAATATTTTAACAAATAAATAAATAAACATGATTGAAGGTAAAGATGTAAAAAATAACATTGGGAGAGATCAAACCGTGTGAACCTACAGGGCATTTCAATCAATGGCATCTGAACTGAAAAATGAGTGACCAGTTGCAGATTCCATAGTGACTGTGAGGCTATCAGTGATTGTCCACATGCAGTATAATTTCAAAATATCTTGATTAAGGTTAAGTTTAAATTTTAAAGGCCTCCATGTTTTACACAAAGGGCAATAGCTTGTGTGCTGATATGTCAAAAAAGGGAAGTATGAAAGAGCTATGTTAGTGAGAGAGCTAGTAGTTGCATCATTATTTAAGATATTCTCTCCTTTTTTTTTTAAGATTTTATATATTTATTTGACAGAGAGAGAAAGAGCAAGCACAAGCAGAGGGAGTGGCAGAGGGAGAGGGAGAAGCAGGCAACCTGCTGAGCAGGGAGTCCCATGTAGAGCTCTATCCCAGGACCCTGGGATCATGACCTGATCTGAAGGCAGACACTCAACCCACTCCACCATCCTGGCACCCTCTTTTAAGATACTCTCAATGAGATCCATAGAGGATAGGAATTGCCAGGGATATGGTAAAATGGAGACCAAAAATCTTAGGAAGGGAAAATAGAAACTGAGTACCAATGTTCACAAGGAAAAAAAAAAAAAGAACAAAAGTAACACCAACCAATTTAGCTTCCTGTAGAGGTGATTGAAAATGAGAGCCATGTCATTAAGGAGTTAGTAATTTCTTATAAGGAAACCTTGCTCCTAAACACCAGAAAAAGGCCAGAACATTTTTTGAAAGGCGAGTTCACCGTTGAATTTTACCCTCATTGCAATTAAATCAGTCCTCTATAAAGTGTAAGTATACAAAAGATACCTGGGACACCCATTTCCTACTGGATTCAGGATTATATACATCACACTAATGAAGATGAACTTTTCTGAACATGCCTAAAACTAGAATTTCACAAATCATCTACATTATTCTACCATTTCAATGTAAGTCAGAACTGATATAAGGATAAACTTCAGCCTCAAGCATAGCAAATACATAACAATTGAATCCCTGATATAGCATAGGCCATTTTATAGTACTGAGTGTAATAGATTAAGTAAAAGACAACTACATTATGGGATGAGGAAAATCAAATTATCTTACCCAAATTTCTAAAGACATCATGTTTAAATGACATACTGATAAAGTAAGATGGTGACATAATTTGAAAATATGCACAGAATACTGGAAGCACATAAGTCTGTGTCTGGTGGGAAGAAACTCTGAGAGTTGGTGCATTATACTGTGGGAGAGAAATATTTCATGTCAACTAGTAATGGAATTAGAAACAACAAAGGTAGCTTCTTTGAAGATTCTGAAAAGAAGATCTTAAAAGAGCTGCTACAGAAGGTATTATTTTTTAATGGTGGCCTTTCTTACTACCTCCCCCACCTTTTTTTTCTTTTGTCTTTCCAAATGTTCAAGCAAAGAGTAGAAATGTTTATGTTGTGCAAAGGGTTAACACCAGTTTGTGGCAAATTACATATGGTTTTTATCTCTGCATCTCTCCTTCTCTATTTGGGGCCAATTAACAATTACATAATTACATTACAGACATTTACCAAGCTCACATAATGACCTTTAACTTTGGGTACCAATAGTAGCTCTGAAAAACTACAGTATTGGACTTTCCATATTTCTTATATTAAAATTCTTTGCATAGGATAAGACCAGGGTTTCTTGTTCATGGGGATGTTATTACATTCACAGCCCATTTTCAAGTGTAAGTCATTAGGTGGTCATGTGTACCTCTTATTACTGTTACCCTTTTTCCCCCTTCCCTAAGCCAGGATGGAATCAAAATTAGCCACTTACACCCAAGAAAGAAATTATATCACCCAGTGATCCACCTCAAAAAGATGAACCAAGAAAACAATATGTGTTCTCTACACAATTTTCTTTCTATAGAGGCACACCAGGTTTTGATGGAAATTGATTCATTAATTCAACAAATACTTGAGTGTATTCAGTGTCCCAGATAGGCTGTTAAACAACAGGACTATTTTAGTGAATAAAACTTAGTCTTTCCTCTCAAATAATTTTTTATCTTAAGTACACAGAAGGCTAGAGAAAGGTTTTCAAATTTTTAAATATGACGGGGAAATGTATGAGGGAAACAACTGAAATTGTAGTGAATGCAACCTCTCTGATGTCATCCTGTGCTGCAGTTCTATTATAATCTGTTGTGCATCTAAATTATAAGGGATTTTGTCTTCTATGTGTTTCTCATCATACTCAGTGATCTTAGCATTGTTGGGAAGACAGTAGATGATCAAGAATAACATCAAACAAGGCTTTTCCCTTCTGCCTCACACTTTTTCCCACTGCAGCATATACCTACTCCCCTCAGTTGGAGCACCATAGAAAGAAAAAATGAGCTACTGTTAGAATATTTCAATGCTAAATAAAAGTGAGATGATGGGAAACAAAGTAATGGAGATTATCATCATGATTATCATAGGGGTTCTCTCAAGGGCCTTTGCATAGTAAGTAACAATCCAAATAACAAAACAAAAAGGTTGGGGCTCTCTGTGGTACCCCAATGGGTCTTGAAGAAACAACTCAGAGATGGGAATTGAATTTTACTTTAAGTTATACAAATTATTTTCTTAGTTGGCTATTTTATAGAATGAGTGAATGAGTTGTCAAGATTCTCTATTAACCACACATACTCCCTGTGATTTCTCATTATAGCCAGATATACCCCTAGGATCAAATTGAAGCATTAAGAATAAGCTATAAAGATAAGGGTCCAGGGAAGAAGAAAGGGGTGTGGAAGGGAGTTACGGGATTAACATGATATTCTGACTGCTACACATTATCTTCAACACCTCCTGAAAGGTCAGATGTTTTCTCTTTTGTTTCATTTTCCTTATTAGTGAGTGCTTTTCAGGCCT
Source organism: Vulpes lagopus (assembly GCF_018345385.1). Classification (NCBI taxonomy): domain Eukaryota; kingdom Metazoa; phylum Chordata; class Mammalia; order Carnivora; family Canidae; genus Vulpes; species Vulpes lagopus. The sequence goes on along the minus strand of NC_054828.1, from coordinate 92,140,167 downwards.
GTAGTTTATGCCTGAAACTAAAGTGTGACAAGCCATTCTTGAAGTTTTATTGCACAGCCTAGTATTTTAGAATAGGCAAATCGGGGGGGGAGGGGGGCAGGGATTTGAGTATAATAAACCTCTGAGAGGAGCAAATGAAGTGTACTTGACATCCCTTGTATCATACCTTCCTATTAAAAACAATGTCTAGCCGCTCTTTTTGTTCACAGAATTCCCTAAATTTTTCTAGCCTTTGTGTACAGAGGTCTTATACTTGATTTGACTTTGATCTTTGTTTGGCTCCCTTTTCATTGTCATTTTTCATACAACCTAACCAGCTATTATAATATAGCATCTTTCTCAACCCCCATGACTCAAACAAGATATTGAACCATTTGTTTGTTTATGGATTGTCTATTTTCCTCTTTTTGATTATAATCTCCAGAAAAGGAGAAACTTTCCTAATGTTCATTGCCTTATTCCTGGAATATAGAATATTGTGTGCCTGAGATTTAATTGGCAAATAAATAAATAAATAAATAACAATAATGTACAGTAAAGTAAGTAGATATAAAATCAATTTGATTTCATGAATTTGACTAATAATAAATTAATTTGATTGATTAGATTAATTAACTTGAACATGGGAATTCAAAACCTGTTTTCTTCCCATCTATTAGTATGAGAGAGCTGAAGTATACATTCAGAGGAAAGAAAATAAAAAAAATAGAAACATCAAGGCATGGTTTAAGAAATCTGTGTAGTTATATATGTGCCTTTGTGTAAAGATTGTTCTTACTATCTAATGTTTAGAATTTACTTTTTTTTCATGGTAGTGCTCATGAAGAAATTATGCACTATATATAGTATTTGGTTGTAATATTATTGGTAAGAAATAACCCCAAAGAAAAGACATTAAGATAGCAGTTAAACTCTGAATATCTTTGGTTTATGATGTCTGCAGAATGTACAATGTGCACAGGATATGGTTTCTTTCAAAGGTGGCTTCAGTTCTTTTACTTAGATTCAGAATTGAAGTACGTAATAATTCACTGGGGTGAAAATGCAGTTTCCCTACATAACTAGTAATGCTATAGTGGGAAAATATAAACTTTATACATAAATTACAGAAGATCCAATATTCTGTTTTCAGAAGATGATACCACTATAATTCTTATTTTCACACATTAGAAATTAAAATAGTGACACTAATTTTACTGTCTTTGAATCTTTGTAAAACTAGATTTACTATATTTGTAGTTATTATGAATTAAATTTCTATTTTTCTATACACACACAAATTATAAACATAATTTTTTTTGTAATTCAAAACCTATGACAACACTATTTTAAGAAATTTCACTGTTCCATTAGTTGGGTTGAAGTTCTGATGATTAAGGGTTTAGACATTGTCTGATTTTGGGTTCTCTAGAAAGCAGAGCCTGAGACAAGGATTATTTGCTAACACATTTTGGTGTTAGCATTTTACTTCCTGGTAAAAGATTAAGGCCAGGGAGATGAAGGAAAAAAGAAATGAAGGACATGAAGGAAAAAGGAAAACTAAAGCAAAGATGTAATTGAAATGTGATGCAATGCAAACTTTGCTAGCAAACTAATTCACAAAAAAGCATAATGAGACAGAACAGGTTGCTTAGAAGGTCTGTTTACTTTGCATACTCCATTTCTCCAAAACTGTTTCAAGGACAAAATTTAACCTGCCAGAGTCCATAGAGAGATGGCAAAGGGAAAGTTTTTCTGCCTGGTTCTCTCCTATTTCTTGCTAGTAAAAAATCAGTCCATTAGGAACAATATTCTCATATTCTGTTTACAGAATTTAGACCCTAAGAGACCATTTAGAAAATCAGACCTGATATCTGCTGATATGGAGACTTCTTTATATATGTAACTGAAGGGGTAACACAGTAATGGATGATGATCTCTATCCATCATTTTCTAGCATTGTAATCAGGTGGAAGGTAACCTCTCCATACTTTAAGTTGTTTATTACTGTTTATTATTATTATTATTGACACCTCTATCTATATCTTAAAGTTGATCTTTAAAATATTTTACATACACAGAGTGAATATTAATATATGCAAATCAAAATCATTTACAATGTCAGAGGAATCCCATGATAGAAAGAAAATAGTGACAGAAGACTGTTTTAAGAATACATCAAACAACCCTACTGGAAGAATGGGGGCAGAGGGGCAGAAATTGCTCTGACAAGTAACTTTCAAAATGAGTGGGATTTATCAGACTAAAGACAAAAGAAAATTTGCATAAGCACTATTCTCTTGTTGATAATATTGTATCCCACAGGGGAACGGGTTATTTATTCTAATACTGCTATTCATGTATATTGGAATTGAATAATTAAGAAAATGATTAGCAGGGGGATCCCTGAGTGGCTCAGTGGTTCAGTGCTTGCCTTCGGCCCGGAGCATGGTCCTGGAATCCCAGGATTGAGCACTGTGTCAGGCTCCTTGCATGGAGCCTGCTTCTCCCTCTGCCTGTGTCTCTGCCTCTCTCTCTTTCTCTCTCTCTCTCTGGGTCTCTCATGAATAAATAGATTTAAAAAATATATATTTTTTAAAAAAAGAAAATGATTAGCAGATGATGGGAGCCAAGTATTTCACTGCTGAAGTATATGTTGCAGATAAAAAGAGGAGAAATTCAGAATGATTCATGTGTTACCATATTAGAGTTGAGAACATCAGTATGAAGCAACATTTAGCTTCACATAAATAAAAATGGGTGCATGCAGAAATATTTATAGATATGTGTACATTCGTGGGTTAGTATATATACATTCCTTTTGACAACTGATAGGGCCTAGAAGCAATGACATCTGAGTAGAAATAAACACTACTAGCATCAATATTCTCCTAATAACATTCACAAGTTAAAATTTAAAAAAATAAAAAGGAAGCAGGGCCTCATGGAAAAATGGATGATTATAGAACTGGTTCAGGAAGGCACCTGAGTAGCTTAGTCAGTTACGTGTCTGTCTTTGGTTCCTGTCATGATCCAGGGGTCCTGGGGTTGAGCCTTATTTGAGTTCCTGGCTCAGCAGAGAGCCTTCTCTCTCCCCTGCTACTCATTCTCTGTCTCTGTCTCTTCTGTCTCTGTCTCTCTCTCTCTCTCTCTCACACACACACACACGCACAAAATCTCTTTTTGTCTCAAATAAATAAATAAAATCTTTAAAATAGATAGATAGATAGATAGATAGATAGATAGATAGATAGATAGATAGACAGATATAACTGGTCTGGGAAATATACATAGTGGGCCTCGAGTATCTTGTAGTACCAGAAATAAGAGAATGCTAAACAACGTCAACAAACACACTATTGGAATATGTCAAAAGCCACCTGAAAGATCTTCCAATGGCCAAAGCTTTATTCATTTTGAGCAACAATATAAATAAAGTAGCACTGGAATATTGCTTAAAGCATAATATAAATATGCTTAAGTCCATACTGATATAAATGAATAAATAATTTAAAATAAATTTGGAGAAAAGACAAATCTCACATGCAGAGTATCTCTAAATAATTTGCGTAGACATTTCACCTTTCAAGTGAGGACATAACGGCTGGGCATTGTGACTTTTTTCTGAAGAGTCTAAATGGAAAAGAGGGTAGAAAGGGTCTCAGTTTTCAGTGGAGTAGCTTGAAAGACAGTATGAACCAGGTGATCAAGATCAACAACAACAGAGGTAAGTCATATTGATAGAATGCATCTTTATACATGATGAAAATAGCACTCATACTCTGTGGTCTTGCTCACAAAACCCATAAGCCCATTTGAATCTTGAGAAAAACATGTAAATCTCATCTGAGGGGGATTCTACAAAATACCTGACTAATACTCCTCAAAAATTGTCAAGATCCTTATAAACAAGGATAATCTGAGAAAATGTCTCACACATAAGGACCCGAAGATAATATGACAAGTAAGTGCAATGGGAAATCATGGTGGAATCCTTCAACAGAAAAATAACATTAGGTTAAAAGCTAAGTAAATTTGAATAAAGTATGGACTTTAGTTTAATAATGTATCAAGGGGAGCCTGAGAGGCTCAGTCAGACTTGATTTTGGTTCGGGTCATGACATCAGAATCGTGAGATGAAGCCCTGCACAGGGCTGCATGCCCAGTGGGGAGTCTGCTTAAGATTTTCTCTCCCTCTCCCTTTCCAACTCCTTCTCTCTCTCTTTAAAATAAATAAACAAGATCTTAAAAAGAAATAATGTATCAATCTTGGCTCATGGATTATTATTGAAAGATATAATAAGAGGGCATGCTCAGTGTGCTGTATATGGGAACTCCCTGTACCAACTTTGCAATTCCAAAACTGTCCTAAACATGAAGTTTATTAAAATACAATTTTTACAAATTATATAGAAACCTGCTTTGACCAATAGAAATTACTCAGTATATATCAACTGGAATGTTTTTTATTCTGTTATTTTAGTAATTTTCTACTTTTTTTCTGTATTATCCCCAAACTCTACCATCACTTACACATACACACACCCCATTTTGTGCCCCTCACATGGTGAATATTCGCAATAACAAGATAGATTAGAATCTTAGTGTTGGACAAGACCTGGGATACTAACTTGTCTACCCAACTAAATAATTTTTCTATGTCATGGTTACCTGCCCAACATTCTGTTAGATATGAGCATTCACAAGGGAATTATAAATGTACAAGATGTATCATGCCTTACCAAATTATCACAGGTACTCTAACGAATTATGTAGCTCAAACAAGCACTGTTCTCTCAGAAAGAAGTAAAAAACAGCCCTGACATTTATTCTGACTACCATATGCTTGCCTTTTCCAACTTGGTATTCCTTTCCAAATTGTATCTGATTTCTGATGTATGTGTGTGTTTTTTCTTCTCTTCATACATGCTCACCTCCAATATGGCTCCTTTCACTTTGTGGTCAAGTAAATCAGCATTGCATCTGAATTCTCTTTGAAAGATAATTTGCACTTTTGCTCTGGATTTCTATCTGATATATTTTAAAATGTCCCTCCTCTTATTCTTTTCCTATATCAGGAGCCACGCCAATGCAATCCACCCTAGCTGAACTTCATAACAGTGAAGTAGAATTAGACATAATGATCAATCAAAGAATTGGAAAAAGTCATAATGGTCATATAATCCAACCTTCCTCCAGTTACTGCTTCTCTCTAAAATATGTTCCTAATAGTGTCATTCACGATTGTTTAAATCAACCACCTTGGAGGTCATGAACATATCATATCATTAAAAGGGAGATGCTAAACCTCTGTGCTATGGATTGATATTGAGTCTTCTTTCGATGTTTGGTAGAATTCACTAGTGGAGACATGTGGTCTTGGGCTTTTTTTGCTGGGAGGTTTTTTATTATGATATCAATCTCCTTACTCGTTATTCATCAGTTCAGGCTTTATGTTTCTTCTCAATTCAGTTTTAATAGATTGTATGTTTCTAGGAATTTATTCATTTTTCAAAGAAATAGAAGACATGGGAAACAGAATCCAAACTGATTTTATGAGGCTAATGTCATGATACAAAACCCAAAGATAGCACAAGAAAGGAAAACTATAGTACAATCTCTCTGATGAACATAGATGCAAAAAACTTCAATAAAATACTAGCAAGTTAAATTCAACAGTCCACTTAAAAAAAAGCCTATACATCATGACCAACTAGAATTTATCCTTGGCTTGGAAGGATAATTCAATATAAGCAAATAAATCAATATGATAAACTATGATAACAAAATGAAATAAAAAACCCATAATGACCTCAATAGCTGCATAAAAAACAATGGACAAAGTTTAATATCCATTAATGGCGAAAAGCACACAGGTAACATCATAATCAATAGGGAAAAACTGAATGCTTCACACCTACAATGCAGTACAAGCCAAGGATATTCACTTTCACCACTTCTATTCAACATTGTATCCAAAGCCCTAGTAAGAGGAATTATATAAAATGAAAGGAAATAAAAGACAACTGAGCTGTAAATAAAGAAGTAAAATTATTTCAGTTTGCAGAAGACAGATTATATATGTAGAAAACCTAAAAATTGAACAAAAAATCTGTTAGAAATAATAAATAAATTCAATAAAGTTGTAAGACACAAAATCAATGTATAAAACACAAAAAACCTAACCAAAAAAGGAATTAAGAAAACATTTCAGTTCACAAGAAAAACAAAAATAAGAAAATACTTAGCAATAAACTTAATAAGATAGGTAAAGGACTTATACAATTATACTTGAGAATTATAAAACATTGATGAAAGAAATTAAAAAGACACAGACAGAAGGAAAGACATCCATGTTTGTAAATCCAAAAAAAATAATATACTTAAAATGTCTGTAACTACCCAAAGTGATGTATAGATTCAGCATAATCACCATGAAAATCCCAGTGGTAATCTTTACAGAAATAGAGAAAATCAATCCTAAAGTTCACATGGAAACACAAAAAACCCTGAACAATCTTAAATAAGAATAACAAAGCTACAGGGCTCATACTTCTTGGATTTCAAAATTTGTTACAAAATTACAGTATTCAAAGAGTATAGTTAGTATTCATATAAAATCATACAAAGACATGAAAGGAACAGATTATAGAGCCCACAATAAGCCCAGAAATGGTCAACTGATCTTCGGTATGGATGTTGAGTAAATACAATGGGGAAATAACAATCTCTTCAATAAATTATGCTGGGAAAACTAGATATCCACATGCAAAAGAGTGAAATTGGACCATTATCCCATACAATATGCAAAAATAAAACAAAAAGGAAAAAAAAGTCAGACCTGAAACCTACTAGAAGAAAACAGGGAAAAAGCTTCTAACATTGGTTGGCAATGATTTTTTTTTTTTTTTTTGGATATGGCACCAGAAGCATAAACAGACAAGTGGGTTGTGTCAAAGAAAATGGTTCTGCATAGCAAAGAAAACAATCACTAGCATGAAAAGGCAACCTGCTGAATGGGATAAAAAAATATTTATGAACGATATATCTGATAAGGGGTGAATATCCAAAACATATAAGCAACTCAAACAAAACAAAAGTGATAAAACAACCTGATTTTTAAAAATGGCCTGAATAGACATTTCTTAAAAGAAGACATACATATGGACAATAGGAAATATGAAAAGTCGCTCAATATCACTAATCGCCAGGGAAGTGCAAATCAAAACCATAATAGGATTACACCTCACATTTCTCTTTTGACCACTTTAATGGGCATTGATAAATGTCCCCTGGGAGTAAAATCACCTGGGTTGAGGATCGCTATTATACAGCAATGTGAATTAATTATTGAAAACTATACATGACAAAATGGATTAATTTTATCAGTATCACGGTAAATGAAAGAAGCCATATGTAAAAGAGTACATGCTATATGATTCCACTCATAGAGAATTAAAAAAAAGTGTCAATAATACATAGTGTTCAAAATCAGGACACCGAATGAATGGGCATTAAGTAGGAGGGAATACAAGGGGTACTTTTTGGGTTTTGGTTATATTCTACGTTTTAGATCTGGGTAATGGCTACAGAGGCGTGCTTAGCTTTGAAAACTTCAGAAAGTTATAGATTCTCTTGCAGTTTTCTCTGTGTATACTATACATCAATAAAGTTTTAAATATTCGATTGTATGAATAAATGAATGAATGAATATAATGTCTTTTGAAACACATTTAGCAAAATATCAAATTTGAATGTAACATTTCATCTTTATTTCTGTTGCTACTAAGTTTTAATTAAATATATCCCCTCCTAGATGCAACAAAGAAAACGGTTTAATATGTTCATTAGGGCTCATGAAATTTAGAATATGAATTCTTTTAGGTCTTTAGACACGTAACCTTTGTGATCTATTTGAAAAAAAAAAAAACTTGAATTCAGCAGGTATACACTGCCTATCATGTTTCCCCTCATGAATAAATGCAGACATTATCCATACTATAAACTCTGTCCAAGATGCAATGTTAGGGTCTTTTGTGAATTTTCAAAACACAGAGAGTATCTGAACCAACAAATGATGCTGTCTATGCCTGTATCTATGTTTTCTGCTCCTTACCAAGAGAAAAGGGTGCTAATCTGAAGAAAAAAAATGTATACATCATTTACACCTGAACAAGAATTGTGATAGAAAATTTGTGAAAGAATAATGTCATATACAAACCATTAAATCCTACACAAGGATAACAATAAAAGAAGAAATTTAACTTTCTCAAAATGTTACTATACTTTTATAAAATGGAACATGATTTGAATCTGAAACTTTCTCTACCCCAATATATAATAATGGTTGAAGAAAACATAAAGAAATACTGTTTTTGATATTAGTATTCTTCTAACTTCTCTCTAAAAATTGAGACTCCTAAATAAACTCAGGAAATTACCTTTAAAAAATTAGAAGCTAAACTGAAAGTCAAGAGATACAACATACCTACAACTTTCCATATATAACAGTAAGTAATCAAATAGTCAATTGCAAATCTTGTTTGGTAAACCTATAATATTAGACTTAAAATTAGTACTAAATTTTTTAGCAAGATTAGAGGAAGAAAAAAAATTACCAAAATAATAATAGCCTTGTCAACCTGATCTCACTGTTTCCAGAGACTCAGCACACTCTAGTTTGTCTAACTTTTTCTTCTGTATTTACCTCATTTTCTCAAATTCTTGATGAATTTTCATTTATTTTGTAGGAATAGGATAGTAAGATAGTGACAGATAGTTTTAGGCTTATATGATCACAGAAGAAACCACAGGATTCTGTCACAAAATGTCTATGAGATAAAAGGAAAGGATGGTGACTAGCCTGGTTTATGACATGTTGTGACTAGTCTCACAAGAATTTGTCACTGGCAATATTACTAGAACCACATGGTGTTCAGGACAAAAAGAAGTTCCCCCAAAGAAGGGAATTTGGTCAAAGAAGGCTAACAAATGTCATCAAGTCTCTTTTCTTATTTTAAGTTAATATATGGCAGTAGAGCCTATGAACTTTGACTACAAGAGAAAAGACTCTGATAAAGAAAAATTTATGGTCCAACTTTGCGGCCACGTTGGCTTAATGAACTGCAATTGTTTCTTAATCACCACAAACCAAAATAAGGCCCCTCTAGAGAGTGCCTTGCCAAAGAAAAAAAAAAATGATCAGCTGATACTTTATTGTCGTCATGGGATTCAACATTTTAATCTTTCTCACTCTCCTTTACACATCCCTCTCCATCGGCCACAGGAAGATCAGATGTCAGGTCACGGAAAGACCAGGAATGGGGATAAGTTAATTTCTGAGAAGCAGTACTCACCAGGTGTGCTGGCAGGTGTTGGGTTGGAAGTGGAGGTGTAATTAGGGACGGGGGTGGGGTGGTGGGGGGGGAGTGAATAGCATAGCTCATTTAGTTCATGCTTCTTAAGCTAGAAATCAGAATCATCAGTTATAGAAAGAAAAGTCCTCAAAGCTGTTATATATCAACTTATTCATTGTGGTCAGGTACAGAGAATTTTCCGTAGTGGAGCAAGGGAAAGAAGATCAGGAAGCAGGGCCCAGAGACTCCTACTTGTTCATCAAAAAACCACTGATTATAAGAAATACAAATTTTAGACTTCTGGAAGATCATTTACGATATCAGTTGCCTTTCAAAAATTTAACTTTTAAGTGTTTTTGAGGAAATTAGTAATGTAGAAAATGTAAACTCTTGTTATATGCTGGGTTAATCTGATACATTGAGAAAGATGTTTGTTGCTTATTATTGAGGTTTACCATTTCATTTATTTTGGATTAGTTATTAGTTTGGCTTTGGCCTGGTGTCTACTCAATGGATGTTTTTCTCACTTAAAATATCTTCATGTACACCAGTTCAAATCAACTCCCATTCTTTCACCTTCATGCCACATTTTGATGACAAGATTACCAAAATAGAGCCTCCTATCATATCTAGTCCTCTACAGCCTGCCCTTTCTTTTTTTTTTTTTAATTTTTATTTATGATAGTCACACACACACACAGAGAGAGAGAGAGAGAGAGAGAGAGAGAGAGAGAAAGAGAGAGACAGAGACATAGGCAGAGGGAGAAGCAGGCTCCATGCACCAGGAGCCCGACGTGGGACTCGATCCCGGGTCTCCAGGATGGCGCCCTGGGCCAAAGGCAGACGCTAATCCGCTGTGCCACCCAGGGATCCCCAGCCTGCCCTTTCATCCCATCTTAGTGATCAGGTTGTGGCTTCTCATCCTCTCCTCTCAATACTAGGACTGACCCAACCTTCGTTTCTCATGATGATGATGAAATAATGAAAATTTATGTTTCTCATGTTACCTCTCCATAAAATAAATCTACATCCATGGGCTGTGATAAGCAATGGAGACAATTTTTTCTAAACTGTTGTTGGACATTTTCTGAGAGAAATCAGTGGACAGAGAGAAGTGACAAAAGTACTCATATCTTAATTAACAAATACCCTTTAAGGGCAGAGCTTTGGCTTGGATATTATAAAATGTATTTTGTTCAAATTGATTTTAAATGAATTTTCTACTCTCTATGCATATAGGTGGGCTTAAGCTGGCTTTAGTCAAAATTGCCTGCAGGGGAATTTACTCAGAATTTTGAAATGTCAATTTCTAGTGTGAGTACTATCTTCTTGGTGAAGATATTTAAACTTAATTCAGCCTGTTATCTTTTCTTACTCTTATTTATATTCAAATTATTTATTAGTTTTTAATTTCCATGAAGGCAGGGATTTTTGTATGTTATGTTCACTGCTATATGCTCTGGTATCAAAAGCATGGTTTGTCATATGGAGATAATTTAATATATATTTGTTAAGTGAATAAATGTCTTTACCATTAAGTCATGCTTAATAGTTTCAGATGCTATGTTTTCCAAGAATTTGCTGTCCCTTCTCGTCTACATGAATGACGTGTAATTCAGATACACTTACTGCCAAATACCATGTATGTTAATTTGACCTCAAACCATGATTGTTTTACTGTTGTAGATAGAAGGGCTTTTTTTTTTCTTTTTTTTTTTTTTTATTTCTGTATCCATTGAATTAACCTTATGGAAAAGAAAGCATATTATGGAAGAGAAAGTGTTTTACATACCAAAGAAATACATTTTGGAATAGAGAAAGTAATTCGTTTTCCAATCAGCAAATTATGGGGAAGTAACATTGAAAGCTGCAGTGAAAACTGTGATCCTGGTTTCTCTCTGTATCCCTTTGATCTACACCTCATCTACTTCTGAATTGTCTTTCTCTTCTCTGGCAGGAGATCATAGTAGCTAGTGTGCCTTTCAGAAGAATTTTAGCAATACCTCAGTTCATTTACTCTGACTGGCATCTGACAAACCAAGTTTTATTTTGCAATTACCGTAAATATAAGACAACACATTCGAGCTTAGGGACACACTCTAACTGGACCAATCCATATAAAATTTTAAAGAAGACAACATTCATCTGTAGCTTGTTCCTGGCAGGCTTCCCTACAGTGGGAGCTGGGATAGTGTTGGAAAGATTATAGGGTTAGGAGTCAGGAGATTGAGGCTTAAGTTCTGGCATTGCCATTTACCTGCTGACGGCAAAAATGAAGATAACAAAAACTATCATAAAGAGTTCTTACAAAAAGTATGTGAAATTATGTATGTGCTGGCACTTTGAAAACTGTAATATTCCACAAGAATGTTAATTTTTCTTTGTTATTATGGTTACAGTCACAACAGATGGGCCAGCTAAGGAAAAGAGAAGGTATATAATGAATCTAAGATCACACAATACATTAGTTATGCAGTCAAAATTAGAAACTACTGTTCTTACTGACAATCCCATCAAAACACAAAATTGGGATATCTGATTTAAAATTTCAACAGGAAAAGACTTACAGAGATGTTTTAATCACCTTTAATCATCCCACTGGAAGTTTAGGAGGATGGCCAGTCATACAATACCCAACCATGGACAGATGGAATCACAGTAGTTTATTAGTCACATAAACTCATAGCCCAGGGAAGGAGGACACACCTTGCCATGCATGGTCCAATGAGTATTACGTTTTGGGATGGTGAATAATCAGGGGCTTTGGGAATCAGACTTTGTACTATCAACAGGTTGTGGTGACCTCAGTAACAAAGGCAGGATATGGTTGGTAGGGTTGAATAATTCCATGGGCTGGCAGGAAACTGAACCTATATTCAGAAAAAGTAAGAATTGTTCTTGGTCCTTTTGATAAGGAAGGTGGTTTAGTTAGGGGACCATTTCTGAGGTGGCATCACAGAAAGGGGAACTTGCAGGTAGATTTTTTGACCTCTTGCTGGTTTCACTGGATACCAAGGTAACACTTAATGCTAGGCCTTATACCATGGGAGACACTAATTCAACTAGTAGAGACAAAAGACTCCAAGTAGAAGCTGTGACTATGGAGGCAGATTAGCACAAGAAGAAACAAAACAAAACAAAACAAAACATCTAAATTCAAAAACCTGGGAAGCAATAACTTTTAAACAAGAGATAGAAGGGAAGAAGTTAATAATAATAAAAAATATACAATGAAGGATTGTGGAATAGATAGGTTGAGAATAAGAAGAAAAAGGGTCTTGCAATATCAAAACATTTCAAAAACTGGGACATGAGAGTGATCAATTATTTCCATAAATACAGAGAAAAAGAGTCAGGTGAAGACTTCAAATTGATATTGAATTTATTTTTATAATTATGAGATCTATTTCAAAGCCCCTATTTGAGTATATCTGTCATTGATAGAGAGGGCAGGCGGAAAATTATGCATGTTCTTGGATGTGAATTCAGCCAATCAGTCAAAGGACTGTGGTCATGTCATTACATCCCTAAGAGTACATTCCACATCTCAGAGTCTATCCTTAGGGATCCATCATTTTGCCTTAAGTATATCTTTAGACTTAAACAAACAACAAGTTCAACTAATCATAGCAAGTTAATGTGCTCATTTTATATGCCTGGGGGATATAGGCAATGAAAATCAGAAATCATAAGATAAATTACCTATAATTCCATGACACAGAAATAATGACAGGTAAAACAGCACGGGGTACTTATCATTGATAAATGTTAATGTATTTGAAAGGGTAATGTTTTCTGAAAGTCATAGGTTGTCTGAATAAAAGTCTTACAAATGTGCCCAGAAAAATGGGTTCTGCTAAGAAATACCTCTCTTAAAGGTAAAGCTAGTAGTTTCTTAAAGGTTCCCATATACAGAGTGACAAAGTAAAGACTCCTTTGACAAGTAGTTTCTTGAAATTATTTCTTTAAAAATGTTCCCTAATAAAACCTGTTTGCCTTTACAAGAGATGAACTCACCCAACACTTCTGATATTATCCAATACAGCTAAATCATCGTTAGGCACATTCTTCAAATTTGTCTTTTTCTGCCCTCTCAGGTGCCTCATTAGGCTCTAACTCTCATCTAACTGCACCATGTTAATAGATTCTGAGCTGAATTTCCCCATTTCCAGGCCTGCTCTTCATCTTCTCTATGAATTACTCCTCTTAATTACAAAATAAGGTATCTTTTGCAATATATTTAATAACATGACCACATACATCTTTGTCATAAGGAATTCATATAATCCATAAATTTGTAAGTCAAACTAATGCATTTATGTATTTTTCTAGGCAGAGTTTCCACAGTTTCTATCACTTTCAAAAGGGATCTGTATGCCTACATATTAAGAAATGTCATCCTACAGTATAGGTTAGAGAAACCCATAACTCTAGGCATTAGCAAAGGTGCCCAGACTCTAGCCAGGCTGTCCTGGCTTATGGGTTTTTGTGGTCTCTAAATGCCATTGCTCTGATACCACTCTCACCACACAATTTCTCATCAAAGTTTGGTTTTCTTGTGAGACATAACTACAGGAAAATAGATATAGATATAAATGCAAATATAAATAAATACATATTTCCCTTTGTTTTTTAACTGAAGGCTTTAAACATTTTAAAGCCTGAGGGAGCAGAACAAAAACATCAAATTATGGGTGAATATGTCTCAAGGTGAACCTGCTGAGTGCCCTCACTATGCAATTTGAATATTTATTCTTTTTATTTTTCTTAAATATTTAAGATTTAAGGTGATTTAGTCTCACCTTGCCAGAGTAGAATTTGCAACAGAGAAACTTATTATTTCTTTCAATGCATGTTTTGTATTGCTCTCAGTAATTCATTTTTTGGTTCTTCCGTTATCAAAATAAATTTTCTAAAATTTTTAAAATAAAATTTTCTTAAAAAGATAGAGTGGCAAAATTTAACTTACAGATGGGGTAAACAGATATCTCTACTGAATTAAGGAACTATATTAGAATCCTTGCTCCCCCAAAATTTACAAGATTTTTTCTATACATTATTTAAATATGTCTGCAGAAATAATTTAGGAGAAAAATATTGACACTCTGAAAAATACTAGTAGAATTATGCAAAAGTTAATTCTGAATATGTTTTTAAGTATCTTTTTTTGAGGGATAGCATATATACAAAAGTTTTCTAGTCTCAAGTGTAATACTTAAACTTAACTATCATCCAGATGGTGAAACAGAACATTAATAGCACAATAGAACAGAATAACAGAAAGTAACCATCTCCCCTTATTTAAGTTACCATCTTCTACAAAGTTAACTGTCATTCTGACATGCAACATACCATATTAGTTTTGTCCATCTGTGTACTTGTTATTAACAGAATACAGTATGCATTATTTTGTATCTGACTTAGCTTCTATGACCCTGTATTTGCATGATTAATCCATGTTTTTACATGCACCCTTTACCTATTTTCCTCTTCCTGGGCAGTAAGGTTTCGGTTATTGAGAATAGTACTACTATGAATACATCATTTCACTATGATTTTTTGAATGCACCATTTTAATGCATACATGCATACAATTGTATTGGTTATAATGTAGGACTGAAATTGCTGGGTTATAGATTGTACATGCATAGTTTAAGGAGAGACTGACAGACTTCCACAATGATTGTAACAATTTCCACTATCAGCAGTATATGAGTACTGCACTTGCCTGACATTCTCACCCAGACTTGTACCAACAATATCTTGATTGTAGCTATGCTAGTGGGGTAGAGTTCAATTGTACATAATTGTATTTATAATTTTTATTTCCCCACTGACTAATGATGTTCAGGACATTTTGACATTTCCAACATTGATTTATGTACCCCTTTTTGAAGTATCTGTTTAAGAATTTGGTTATTTTTTAGTATGTGTGGTTTGGTTATTTGTAAAATCTAAACGATTATTGATTCTTTATATATTGACGGTGTGAGTCCTTTGTTCTGTATATACATTGGAAATATTTTGTCTCTTGTCTTGTCCTTTTGCTCTCTTAATGTTATCTTTCAATGAACAGAAATTCTTATTTTAAAGAAGTATAATTAATCACTATGAATTATGGTGAGCCTATTATTTTTAGGAACATCTTGCCTATACCATGGTCATGATGTTATTCTCCGTTTTATTCAAGAGGCATCGTTTTTTTTAACTCTTTAACTTAGATATATATTTTAAAGATTTCATTTATTTATTTGAGAGAGACAGAGAGACAGAGTGAGTGCAAGCAGAGGGAGGAGCAGATTCTGTACTGAGCCTGGAACCTGAGGCAGGGCTCAATCTCATGACCCTGAGGTCATGACCTGAGCTGAACTCTAGAGTTGGATGCCTAATGGACTGACCACTCAGATGTTCCTCTCACTTATATTTGTACTCCAGCTGTTATTAACTTTTGTGTGTGGTGATAGTTAGGAATCAAGAATCAATTACTTTCAGATAAGAAAGGAAATTGATATTTTGTCAATGTGAATTTATTATGAATCAATTATGAATGTCAGCATTATTTAAAAGGGCTTATTTATTTTTTTCTCTCTTCTTCTTCCAACTACTCAAGAGAGTTGACTTTGTTATAAACCAAGTGTTTTAAAACAGGTAGTCTGTTTTTTTGACATCCTATTTAGATATGTTGGTATGTTTTTCATCCTTGTTGTAATATCACCCTGCCTTAATTTCTAAAGCTCAGTGACGATTGCATGAGAGTCTCTTTCTCCCTTTCCCTTTGCCCCTCTCCCTGCCTACATTTGCACTGTCTATAAAATAAATAAACCAAATCTTTTTTTTTAAAAAAATGGCTTGGTTATTCTTGGCCTTTTATTTCCATAATATTTTAAAATCAGCTTGTCGAATTCCAAGCACATACAAAACTCAATGATATTTTAATTGGGATTAAATTGAATTTATACACAAATTTGTAGGAAAGAGAATTAATAAAATTGAGAATTTCAATTCATAAATATAATGTATCTTTTCATTTTGTTACTTTTAAATTGATAATATTTTGTATATTTGTAAAAAAAAGTTTATTTTTGTTGGATTTATTCCAAGGTATTTAAACAATTTTTGATTATACTTTAAGTGTTACTTTTTTACTGCATTTTCTAGAGTTTACTGATAGCATATTAAAGTGGATTTTTGTATATTATTTTTTTAAATATATCAAATTATTTTTTTAGTCTTAATTTGGCTATAGATACTTTTGGACTTGTTATATACATCATAATGTCTTCCAACAATGATAGCTTTTAGTATCTTAAGTAATAAAATATTTTTCATATTTAATTCTTTTGATCATAGTTTTATTTTTGTAGATGACTACTGCTTTTACTTTTCTTTAAGATTTTATTTATTTATTCATGCGAAACACAGAGAGAAAGGCAGAGACACAGACAGAGGGAGAAGCAGGCCCCATGCAGAGAGCCCAATGTGGGACTGGATCCCAGGACTTCAGGATCACACCCCGAGCGGAAGGCAGACGCTTTAACCACTGAGCCACCCAGGCGTCCCTGACTACTGCTTTTAAATAAATGTTTTTGGAACATCTGTTCATATAGATGCTTTTAAAGTTACAAACCTTCCCCTAAGCACAGCATTAACTATAACCTAGAAGTTTGACATATCATATTTCCATTACCATTAATTTAAATATATCTAATTTCAGTGTTATGCCTTTTTAATAATAAAATATTAATTTCTAAAAAATAAGAAGTATACTATTTACTGTTGATCTATTTTGTAAAATTATAATTTTCAAATTATCTAATTTCACTGTAGCAAGTAACACAAAAACTCTGCATGGTTTAATTTTTCCAAATTGATTTTCTGTATAATTCAGGCTATGATCAACTGGTATATGTTCTATGTGTACTTGAAAAAGTGAAACATCCAGAAACTGTTGGCCTCTGTATTCCACACTTGCCAATATATTTATTTTCTTAATCATTTTGTACTATTCTATTGTATCTTTAAATTTTGATTTTTTTTTGTTTTGCTTTGCTTGCTCTATAAACTACTACATAAGAAATTTTATAGTCACCTACTGAAATTTTGAGATTGTGTATTTCTCCTTTTAGAAACTCATCATGTTTTATGTTTCACGTTTTGAGGCTATGACAACAGGTACACATAAGTTAAAAGTTACTGTATCTTCTTGGTAAAATGAATCTTTGATCATTATGATATGTTCCCACTTTTCTCTAGTAACAACCTTGCTTTAATATCTATATTATTCAATATTAGTACAAAATAGATGCTTTCTTTGGGTTTGTATTGGCCTGGAATATCACTTTCATTCTTTTACATTCAAACATCCTGTACCTTACATTTAATATATGTCTTTTAATAAGGGTAAAGTAGGATTTTATTTTTATGTGTTTTATTTATTTATTTATTTTTATTTTTTTTTAATTTTTATTTATTTATGATACTCACAGAGAGAGAGAGAGAGAGGCAGAGACACAGGCAGAGGGAGAAGCAGGCTCCATGCACGGGGGAGCCCGACGTGGGATTTGATCCCGGGTCTCCAGGATCGCACCCTGGGCCAAAGGCAGGCGCTAAACCGCTGTGCCACCCAGGGTTCCCAATTTTTACGTGTTTTAAATTTCAGTATTTAAATAGTTTCCTTTTTTAAAAAAAGGTGTTATTTTTTTATTTATTTGACACACACAGAGAGAAAAAGAGAGAGCACAAGCAGGAGTGGCAGGCAGAGGGAGAGGGAGAAGCAGGCTTGCCCCTGAGTAGGGAGCCCAATGTGGGGTTCAATCTCAAGGTCTTGAGATCATGACCTGAGTTAAGGTGGTCACTTAACTGACTGAGCCACCCAGGTGCTCCTAAATAGTTCCTAATAAATAGAATTACATATATAGTTTCTTTTTATCTATCATCCTATCATTTCTTTTTAGTTTTACCACCTGTTTTATGGAACTTTTAAAGAATTTTCTTGACTTTTTAATGTATTTTATTATTTAATTGTTTTTTATGTTAGTTTCTTAGTTACAGATTATTGTTCTCTTTAAACTCTAGAACAAGAATCACTGAGTTGTTAGAGGCTAACATAAATAAGTATTTTACCTTTCATAAGACTATGCCAAAGTCTCGGAAAATTTTAACTCTACCTACCACTTTCTGTCTTTGAGACTATTGTTGTTATGCATTTTAATTTTACATATAGTTCAGGACATATTGAGATTGTTACTCTTGCTATTTTATGCCACTATCATTGATTTTTATTTATCTATATATATTCATATTCATTTCTCTTTATACCTTCCTGCTTTTCACTATTTAAATTTGGAAGGGGAGCATGGTCTGGGAATGTCTGTAACCTACTTTCATTTTTGATAGATATTTTCACTGTATATTGTGTGTACTTGGCATTTATGTCAGACTTTAAAGAATGTCATTGTATTTTTTTTCTGGACTCTATTATTTCTCTGGTGAGGTCAGCTTTCTATCTTATTGATCTTTTAAGGATAATACATTTTTTTTTTTTCTCTAGCTTTTCCCTGTATTTCACTTTCAGTAGCTTATCTGTTATATGCCCATGTGTAATTCTTTATATTTACCAAGTTTGTTTCATACTCATTTGTAGTTTGATATCTTTCATCTTTGCAATTGTGTCTGTCAGCCGTTATATCCTCAACTACTGCTTCTTGTCAGTGATATATTTCTTCTGCAGTGAATCCATTATACTTATGTTAGACTTTTTCACCATATTCTATATTATCCTTACTTTCTTAATTTTACCTGTTTTTGCTTGCTTCAGTTTGGTTATTTTAAACTGAATATTCTTCTTTAGTAATCTCAATAGCTCTGTTCAATCTGCTATTAAACTGAACTACTTTGTACATAATTTTGGTTATTAATAATTTTCAGTTCCAGAATTTTCCTTTGATTATTTTTATTTATTGACTCAAGCCTCTGGTTAAATTTTATATCTTGTTTGTTTTCTTTTTCTACACATTAATTAAAGTATTAAAGTCTGAATATTAAAGTACTAACTAGGGCAGCCCGGGTGGCTCAGAGATTTAGTGACGCCTTCAGCCCACGGCGTGATCCTGGAGACCTGGGATCGAGTCCCAAGTCGGGCTCCCTGCATGGAGCCTGCTTCGTCCTCTGCCTGTGTCTCTGCCTCTCTCTGTGTGTCTCTCATGAATAAATAAAAAATCTTAAAAAAAAGTATCAACTAAAAGTGGAGTATAAATTAAAGTATTACCTAAAAGCTGGATATGATTAACTGCAAAATCTGGATTCCAGATTTTTCTTCTATTGAATGTGTCAGCTTAAGTTTTTCTTTTAGGTCATGCTTTTTGGTATGTAATCTAAATTTATTTTTGCATGTCAGATATTTTTGTATGAGAATACAGTTTTTATTTTACTCTTCACAGGTGAAGGGAAGAGTGATATTTCATCTCAAAGTCATAAGAGCCTAAGCTATCTCCATGTTGCTCTGCCTTTTTGAGGGTCATTCCATTTTTGATTCATGTCTGTCTTTAGGATAGAGACGACCAGGGATTCTGTCTGAAAGTCTGATGTCTTTCTAGAAGCTTTCCTACCATAGTGGTCCTTGAAATCCGTTTTTTTTTTTTTTTTTTTTTTTTTTTACTTTCAAGGACTGTGAGACTAATCAATGTAGTAATCTGCTCTGCTTTTTAGGTATATTTGTCATGGTTTCTTATCCTCTTGTTATGTGCAAGTTTATCAATAAATATCTAATGGGAAAATCACTGCTAGATTCTGAGTTCACTTCTTACCCCTCAATATTGGCTATTTTGGCAGTCTAGGAGATTTTTTTTTTTTTTTTTTTTTTTGTCTCTCCAGTATTGGAAGTTTCTTCTGCTGGCTTTTCTTCTTTATCTCATTGGCCATTTTCTCTCTTCTCTCTCTCTTATGCCAAACCAAATATAATCAAATGCCTTCTAAAAAGTAATATGTTCAAAACTGGAGCTTACCCCAGGAGCTTTATTTTATTTCAATCCCAGTTTAAGAGAGAGATTTAGGATATCTTCAAACATGTGAATTACTTTCCTTTTTCTTTCCCTTCTTCTCTCTTTTTCTATTATCTATTTATCTATCTATCTATCGATCGATTATCTATCATGTACCTATTTCTCTTGGAGTGACTATTGATCTGCTGCAAGCTATTCCATTATAATCATGTGCAGAAGTCATCTGGGAAAATTTTTTAAACACTTTTACTTCAATATGATTGTCTTGACATTTCAATTTTTTTCTACTTAATGGCAGTGTGATGTTTTTAACACTGACAGTTCCTCAATCTTAGAAAGAAATATTTAACTTTTTATTTTTGGTATAGCTATTGTCTAATTTTCCAACAGTTTCCTAATATGTTCCCTTTCCTTCTCTTGATGTTAATCTCCAAGGTTATACTCCTAATTTCATTGACTAA
The DNA here is from genome assembly GCF_018345385.1 of Vulpes lagopus. Lineage (NCBI taxonomy): Eukaryota > Metazoa > Chordata > Mammalia > Carnivora > Canidae > Vulpes > Vulpes lagopus. The sequence continues at coordinate 92,119,371 of NC_054828.1, read as the reverse complement.
ATCCAGCTACAGTGTTTTGCATGTAAAATCTTATCTACCTAGAATGAAATCTCCCTTTATGTTTGTAAGAGTAAGTCCCCTTCAACCTTTAGAACTTAACTAAATCATTTCTTCCTCTTTTAATGCATTCCAAGTCTTCCCTGACTAAATTAAATCCTTTTCTCTGGACTCCTAGAACAATGTATATCTCTTCTTTAGTCAATTGTGCTGGGCCTAGTTTTGCATTTTCCTGATTGACTATTTTTTGTATACTTCACTAAATTATTAGCAATATGATGTGCAGGAGCCAGTTCTATTGTTACTTGTGTTTATATCCTCAATGCTTAGCCAAGTACGTGCCAGAGAAGCACTCACATTTTTATAGAATAAATTAAAAAAAATATTTCTTGGACAATGCATCAGAAGAAAACACCTGTTTATAAAATGCTTTCTAGATGACTTCCAGAAGGCATCTGTGATGGAGTGCCATTGTCTGAGACTGTTAGCACCAGAGTCTTTGAGGGTATTATGTTAGATGAGGATTGTATAGGAGTGAGTTAGAACAGTCAGGGCTGATGGCTGAGAGAAGGTCATTGATTCATTTCTTAATCAAGAGCTTTGCAAATAATGTATCTTACCACAAAAATAATTTTAACTTAAAAATGATGAATTTTAAAAATAACTTTAGAAAGTGTGGTCAATTATTTAGTACAGTGAGAGCAAACCTTAGGACGGGAAGTCTCAGGTATAGATAATGTGTCAAGTGTACAAATCTGTTTGTAAATCTGGTTCCATTCATTACCTTTTTCACACAAAAAGCTTGCTAGGCTATTAATCTTCATTAATAATCACTATTATTAATTATATCAAGTTCTGTCATGTGTGTCTAATGTTCTGTGAACAATGGATGGTATGGCTTTAAGTCCGTAAGTCTTAAAATAAATAGTACATTTAATTTCAACTATGAAAACTCATTTTTTAATACATTATACCCTATAAACAGATTTTGCATGTCATAAAATGTTTATAAAATGTGGCAGGCATTGAAAAAATTAGTATTTTTAAACAAATTAATAATGATAAAAGGAAATGAATTAAAGGACATTAAGACATTAAAAAACAGACAGATAAGAAATAAAAACATCCTAAACAATTTTAGGATCCAAGAGAATACACTCTATATTATACTAATGACCATGTGATTATTGGTTATCAAAACACAGCATGGAGACTCATTGTACTGGGAGGAGAAGTTAATGCTCAAAATACTTTTGATATTATAAAAAGAAGAAATAATCACACATTAAACTTAATTCTGGGTACTGGAGGATGAACAAGAAAACAGCTTAAGTATTCAGAAACAAATGATAAACAAAAAGATATATTAATAAATTCAAATAGAGAAAAAATGATTAAAATAATTAAACATTTGTGAAGACCAATCAATATATTACACAAGAGAAAAGACAGCGAGAACACATTAGATGTTAATATATAGAGAAAGCTAATTTAACAACAGATGTAAAGGAGGAAAATTATTAGTGAATATCAAATATTAATCTACAAATGTACATGGTAAAATATTTTTATAAAGGAAATCATCAATGTATAATGATAATATCCACTTTAGATGAGACTACCTACATAATCCAGGATAAACTCTATTTCAAGGTTCTTAATCTTAATAATATCTGCAAAATCTATTTTGTCATGTGAAATAACACTGCCAGGTTTCATGGATTAACGATTGAATATTTAGGGGACTGTTACTCTGTCAACCACATGCACATACATTTAAGATTTTTAACTCCCTTTCTCTGTAGTTCTAAAAATCTGTTTTTCAGGACACTTGGGTGGCTCAGGGGTTGAGCATCTTTCTTCAGCTCAGGGTGTGATCCTGGATCCAGGATAGAGTCCCACATTGGGCTCCCTGCATGGGGCCTGCCCCTCTCTCTGCCTATGTCTGCCTCTTTCTCTCTCTCTCATGAATAAATAAATAAATTTTTTTAAAAAAATCTGTTTTTCAATCTATGTTGTTAGAAATTAGCAAAAATATGGTCTTTAATTCAAAGTTTTACCACTCTTAACATTTCTTCTTCTGTCATAATTCTTATTATATCTTTATTTTTATGATTCCCTCAGTCACATACATAGTTCAGCTTTCCCAATTATCTTCATTGGAAGGGTTGGCCTTGATTATCTAATCTCCTATTACTGTAAGTAAAAACTAGAATACCGTTATTCACTTTTAATTTAAAATCACCTATATGAGGATTTTACAGAATTTCCAATCATATTGGTACTATGGAGAATGCAAAGTGAGTGTGTTTATCTTGTGTATGTATGATCCAAAATTTCCCAAGTATAGGAAGGATGCTGCATGGATCAAGATATGACAGATACTCACATGCACCCCAAATTTATATTGTTCAGATAATGTATGTATATTTATATTATCACCTACTCATCTTTATAGAACAAATATCAAAATACATTCTCTTAAGATGAAAATATCATAGATGAAATGTACATTTATATTAATTATTGAAATTTTTAAAGATGTATTTATTTGTTTGAAAGAGAGAAAGAGAGAGAGAGATAGCCTGAGCAGGGAGAGGGATAGAGGTAGCAGGAGACAATCTTAAGTAGATTCTAAGCTGAGTGTGGAGCCAGACACTGGGCCTGATCCCACTACCCTGAGATCCTAACCTCAGCCAAAATCAAGAGTCAGACAATTGGGATCCCTGGGTGGCGCAGTGGTTTAGTGCCTGCCTTTGGCCCAGGGCGCGATCCTGGAGACCCGGGATCGAGTCCCACGTCGGGCTCCTGGTGCATGGAGCCTGCTTCTCCCTCTGCCTATGTCTCTGCCTCTGTGTGGGTGTGTGTGACTATCATAAACAAATAAAAATTAAAAAAAAAAAAAGAGTCAGACGCTTAACCAACTGAGCCACCCAGGTGTCCCAGATTATTGAAACTTTTATAGTAAACATATATGTCCCATAATCATAAATAAAGCTATATTACCTTATGATAGGAAAAATGGGACCAGTTCTCTCTTGATCACTTTTATATTTCCAGACTACAACACAGCACTAGAAACAATTTGAACAGGATCTCCACCTCTGCCTTTTATATATTTTAACATCACTGCATCCATCTTTATTTTCAACTATAGTAAGGAGAGATTTATAAATTAACTTGCACATAACATTTGATATTTGTCTGTATCAAATACTTCAATACTACATTTTAATTTTGCTATTGTTTCTTTTCTTTTGAAATATTTTAATCTCACCCGGTTCCATTTCACCTCAACTATTCCTGATATTTTAATGCTATTTTCCTTTTATCTCTTTCTGGTTTGACCTTATGCCTTTCATGTTTTTTTTTTTTTTTTTTTTCCCAGAGGCTGTATATTTGTTGTATCCTGTTAGGGATGTCAAATCATGTGTAAACATATCTTCTGTCTCTTAGAGTTAATCATTTCAGACATATTGAAAAGTGTGTTCTTTAGGGTTGTATGAGTTATGGTCTTTTTCTCTTCTGCTGAAACATGCAACCCCTTGGGGTCAAAATTGATTTTTTCCCCCCTGTACTAATCCTCAAATGAAAAGAAAGAGTATGTGGATTGGCCATGGTTCTGCTATCTTTTTACCTGGGTATTGAATAAAATCTCCTGGAAGTGTAAACTAAAATTACTCTTCAAAGAATCTTTTTTATTTTCTTTTGTTTTGCAGGTATTCATCTAGCCTATAGGTTGATCAACTGGACTTCTAGATGCTCTTCTACTCAATTTCCTGATTCTATATAAAATATATTTGTGTATATATTGGACAGAGCACATATAAATCTTCCATTTCCAGAAACCACTTCAATCAGAGTTCATTCATGCTGACTCTGCTCTTATTTCAAGATGTCTATCATGGATAGACAGTATAGATTCTGCAGGTCTCTGCTTCCTGTCTGTGGCTTTTATCCTTTCTTGTCTTTGAATGTGGAAATATGGTTAGATATGATATAAACGAAATACAGAACACATCCTCAGGTTTCTACACACAACTCATGTTTGTGTGTTGTTTCATTTTCTTACATGGCCCAGGCTAAATTACGTGGCCTGAAAAGCAGAGATGATACAGAAGTCAGAAAGAGGTAATTTTTATGACTATATTATAGAGAAGATATGCTGACTAAAATCTTGTTGGAACACAGATTCAGGATAACATTGAAGGTGAAGTGAGGCATCTGGATGGCTCAGTCAGTTAAGCATCTGACTCTGATTTCAGCTCAGGTCATGATCTTGGGTCATGGGATCAAACCCCACTTCAAGCCCTGAATCAGGCTCTGCTTGGTGGGGAGTCTGCTTGAGAGTATTTCTTCTTCCTCTCCCTCTGTCCCACCTACCATTTCTTTCTTGTGCTCCCCCTCCTCTAAAAATAATAGGCAAATAAATCTTACCAAAAATTGAAGATGAAGTTATCTAAATATATACCATGTCTCTGTGAAATTTTTCCATTTTTTTTCTCCCTAATAGAGAGATTAGACTTCAGAGTCAGAGTATGGACAATACATAAAGAAAAAAACAAAATAACACTTCATATTTTCTTTCATATGATGAAATACATTACAATTGGATATTTCTTTGAATTTGTCATTTTCATTTTTCTAAAAAAGATTTTATTTATTTGTCAGAGAGAGAAAAAATACAAGCAGGGGGAGCAGTAGGCAGAGGGAGAAGCAGGTCCCTTGCTCAGCAGGGCAAGAAGCCCCAGGTGGGACTTAATCTCAGGATCCTGGGATCATGACCTGAGCTGAAGGCAGATGCTTAACCATCTGAGCGACCCAGACGTCCCTGTCATTTTTATTTCGCTTATCTTGTTAATTAGACTTATATCTAGGTACAAAAAATTCTCCTAATTTTGGACAATCTTAATTTGTAATATTTTGTGCTATAATCTCTTTATACATCCTCATAGGGGCTTTATTTTGAAGCTGGCCATGTTATATGAGTATAGTATTTATTTTTTACCGATGTTCAAGATTACTTTCTAGCAAAAAGCCACCATCCTGGTGCCATCTAAGCTTTTTATGCTAATTATTATGTAAATTTTAATCTGTTTCTTTCTTAAATCTAAAATTATATTGAGCATTGCAGTGCAGTATGATATTTGTCTCTTGATTTATAATCGAAGTAGGTAGCTCTTATTAACATACTTCCTCTAGGCAAGGGCAGAAGAAGTGTGGCTATATTTTTTAAACTGTAATAAAAGAGGGTAGTGAAAGTTTGATTAATATTTCATTTTTTCATCTTTGAAAATGATAAAACTACATAAGAATGGCTTTAGGCAGAATATTTAGATTCTTGAATTAAATAACCAACATATTTATCCCTTATCATAAAATGAATATTCTTATAATTTAATGTTATTCTATAATATAAAATACTTGATTTTCACATAACTCATGTAGTTTACAAATTAATAGGGAGAAACAATATTTGAGGAATGAAATGTAATAAAAATATTATTAGTGACAAAGATCTGCCTAAGATTTTATTTCAAATGCCACAGTTTAGTTCAAACAAGCCAGAGGAAGGTTCATTCCTTTGTGGAAATGCTAGTGTATAGCTGTCCTCCCTTGCTTTCTCTGATCTCCTTCACCAAAAAGTGAAAAAGGAAATTATAACCAAGTCTACCCTTCATTTTTCTCCAACTCTCTCACAGTACACTTTTAACTTTCCACCTTCAATTCTCATAGAATTAAGTGAATTCAAAAATATATAAAAATGTTAATATCATTTTATTCTTTTTATATGCGGGGAACCTGAATTCAGAGAAGACTCTAGGTCTCCAGTTACTTTCAAATTCAAGGACACTGATTTAACCTTTGCATTCCTTTTAGAACACACACCTACTATTGTCATACAACTCTGGGTACAGAGAACTCAGTGATGTAGAAGTGTTGGGGTTTAGAACAAATGCTCAAGAAAGAATTCTTGAGATTCTTGAGATGTCTTTGGTGCAAAAAGGTGGTCTTATTAAAAGCACAGGGACAGAACCTGTGAGCAGGAAGAGCTGCACTGGGGTCATGAGGAGTGGCCTATTACAGACTTTTCAAGCTGGGAGGGGGTTAAAAGTGCATAGTAAAAGTGCTATGAAGTAAACTTCAGGTATAATTTGTATACAGGGATTTCTGGGGTTGGGAAGATGTTAGTTTAATTTTCAATAATAAAATTAGTTAAGGCATCCTTGAGAAGTTAAAACTTAAGTAAAAGCCTATGAGGGAGTGAGCCATACTTTTCCTGAGGGGAGATTATTCTAGGTAGCATAATGTTTAAGTGAAAGGACTTGAGGCAGATAGCACAGGCCTCCCAGGTAGTTTGGAAACAGGTTTCCAGGACCCTGAGAGGCTAGCTATTGTTAGGAAAACGTCATTTATTACTGTTTAGTAATAACTTAGGAGACTCTTCGGATGTATATCAGTGGGTCATATGCTTGGGGGGTGATTGCCAACATGCACGTCGGCTGGTAGAGATAAAGGAAGTTTCCAAAGGAATTTTTATATGTTTAAAGTACAGTCATTGGATCCTGAGGGATCTGCTAAGATTGCCTTGTGCCCTTAGCAAACTGTCAACATCCCGGCAGATGAGATCCAAGAAGAAGGTCTGTGTGCCTGTTTCAAGGACTTGTCAATGGACTGTAAATAGTAAGGACATTTTTCTTTTGTTTTGTTTCCTACATCATCACCACCTTCTGAGGTAGCCCATTCTTGTGGGAAGGCTTTTGATGTTAGTGATTGTAATACAGACAAAATGGGTCCTTTTCTGGTTTTATTTATTCTTTTTTTTTTTTCCCTTCTGGGCTACAGAGAAAATATCTGAATTTCTCTCCTCATTTTATTTCTCCCAACACCCCCACTGGTTGCCTCCCTTTATTTTGTATTTCCCATCCCTTCTCTTCACTTTTTTTCTTTACTATCTTCCTCCTTGCATTCCACTTTTTCTACACCCTCTCCTAACCAATTATTTTCCTCATTCGTCTTTCATTGAATCACCAAAATTTACTGAGCTACTTCTAATTGCCTGGCATTAATGGAGTCACTAGGGAAACAGGAGTGAAAAATCAGCCAAAAATCTTGCTCGCATGAACTTATTTTCTTTCAAATTCTGTATCAGTTTTTACTTTAATTTCCATCCTTCATTCCCTCCACTCCAATATAAACTAGCAAAAACTTAAACATAGCTAATGGTGTATAAGGAATATAACCTGCATTTACATATCACTTAGAGGATATAATGGAAATTTAGTTTAAGTTTCAATTTGAACACAACTTTGTATTGTAGAGAGGTAAATGTGCCTGGATTTGGGCTAAATTTGCTCATCTAAAAATATAATTAGTCACTTTAAACATCATTCAGTAACTTTATTGCAAACATCATTGAGCCCAAACAAAATCACCTCATGTAAGTTTTAATAGGAATAAGCCCCAGATTTTCCATTCAGAGAACCTGAATTCAGAATGGGCTCTGACTCTCCAATTACCCTCAAATTCATAATTTGCTTCCTAAAGTATTAATCATCATTTCTGACATGTCCATTCACTCAGACATTATGTATTGATTCATATTTTTTTCTTTTTTTTTTTTTTTTGATTCATATTTTATACCAAACTCTAAGTTAAATGCAAGGAGGAAAAATAAAAGTCTAAGTTGTACAGTCAGCTTATGGCTTATATGTCTTTGCGTTGTCTTATCTTCAACAATATTTGAATTTTATTAAGCCATTTTACCTGCTATAGAAACAGAGACTAAGAGACTTTATCCAACTTTTGTTGGATGTCAAACATAAAAAATGCCACACTTAGTGTTGAGTATGAATTTTCTTATTCCAATATCACTTCTAATTCCCAAACTATGATTCAGGAATACATTCAATTTTGTCTGCCATGAAAACTTGAAATATTAAATAATTTCTCCAAACCTTTAAGTAGGGGCCAAATTTAATCAAATAGAGATCTTGACTTTATCTTGCCTTCTACTGGACAATGGTTTCTCGAAAAAGGCTCTTCTCTAAAGAGATTCTTGGGTGTAAGGTCAGCACCATTAATTCTTCAGAAAGAAATCTTTAATCTGAGTTATGTTCTGAATACCATTTCTCACCTAAAGGCTAAAATAGACAATCCACTGAAACTGAGTTTTAAGTTAGAGTGGAAAATGGTTTGAAACGGGATCAAGAATAAAGCTACCTTCTCTCTTTGAGAGAACATTTTAAATCTTCTGGGATAACTAAATCTCTTTTGTTTTTAATTATAAATGTCTATTGTATGCCATCCATCTAACAACAACCACTTTAAGGACCTATTTTTTTCTTGTAGATTTTAGTGTTCATAACTGAATAATATTTTCTTCATATGTTCTTTGGGAAAGATTTAAATGGTAAGTATGATGCTATCTACAGAAGACAAATGAGAAAAACAAAATTTGTTTTCTAAACTGGCTGCTGAACAGTTTGACTACTCAACAGTTAGGTCTAGTCAGTCTATAAGGATACATAGTCAAAGATGATCTCAGATAATCTTAACCAGAAAGAACTTTGTAAGAAAATGCTTAATAAAATTTGCTTAATTAGAAAATATGATGGAGGAACACTGCAGAATTTTTCTACAGTCAAAACACTAGTTGCCAACCTATGACTAGAACCCAGACCTACCTTTTTATTCAGAGTTTGCCTACACCAAGGTATCTTTCAAAGTCTAAAATGCCATAAAGTGAATGAAGAATACTAATAAAATATATAAAATCCTTTATTTAAAAATAAACAAGTTGCTATAGTTTTCTGAGGCTATCTGTGGCAGTAATAGTACTATACCTTTGTCTATGCACTCTTCCGCCTAATCTTTTTTTAAGATTTATTTATTATTCATAAGCGATTGAGAGAGAGAGAGGCAGAGACATAGGCAGAGAGAGAAGCAGGCTCCTCACAGGGATCCTGATGCAGGACTTGATCCCAGATCCTGGGATCATGACCTGAGCTGAATCCAGCCCCCAACTGCTGAGCCACCCAGGCGTCCCTCGCCTAATTCCTATGGTAGAAATTATTTGTGCTCCTTATATTTGATTCATTCTTCATCTAGGAATATGTCCCAACCTCTTTGTGGTTAGTCAGAGTCATATGGCCACTTCTGATCACCAGGCTGTAAATAGAAATAACATGTGCCATGTCAGGTTGGTGCACAGAAAAAAAAAAGAGAGAGAGAGGGAGAGAGAGAATGAGAAATCTTAGTATGTGTTTTTCATATGGTGAACCTGAAATATGACAGACCCTTCATTCACCTCCCCACTCCCATCTGCCTGCCAAGTAATGTGAAAAGTGTCATGAACTAGAGATGCAATTCTGTTAAATTAGGTCACTGAGATTTAGATGTTTTTCACCAAATTGAAATCTTGCCTAATTTGTCTAATACATTCTTTTGCCTCATTTGAGGTAGGTTTTGTTATTCCCACTTTACAGGAAAGGAAACTGAGGCTCAAAGGGTTCATTAGAGTTCCAAATGCTCAAAAGGATAAACCACCAGGAAACAGATACAACGCCAAAAATTACAGCTATGCAAAAACCTAAGCTATTATTTGATACGTAAACTTCAGTTGTATCTTGTATCCCTTACTGGCTCAATACAGAAAGCTTAACGTAGCTAAATCCAAGTAAAATTGGTTACCTCAGTGTTTTTACTTAAATTTATTCAACTGAGAATTTCTACCAACCCCTTTTTCCTCTCCTTTCAAGCATATATCTAAGACCTGAGGTGGTTTCACAGCAGTACAATAACATTATGGGGAAGGTTTAGTGTTCGCAGTCATTCTATAGCATAGCATATACCAAGTCCTGGTGTGACATCTACCAAGAAATGCTATTTCCTCAGACTCTAGGGCATCATCATTTCTCTTCTTCTCTTTTTCACAGTGTCCACGTTAGGGCCGCTTTCCATACCACTTTCAGCTCTGAATATCTTGCTTCATTCCCAACTCTCTTTTGTACTGCAATCTCTAAAATATTTATACAAGTCTAGGGCAAGAGAGCTGGCTTATACATACTTAAACATTATTTTCCAACTCATGGTTTATGAGATAATTTTGGGCTTTTGTTCTCAAAATTAAGACTTTGTAGAGTAAAACAAATACTTTCCTCCACAGAGATTCATAAAATTGATTATTAAACTTAAAGACTAAGAACCAACTAAAAGGTATGGTTTGATGTTACCAGACAAAAGATAATGGAATATAAGATTTCATTCTTAGAAACATAATATTGATACAGAGGGAAGTGATGTTGTTCTCTTTCTGTTTGAGTCAAACTGTGTCTGGGGTAATCTATCAATGAGAAGGACACTTTAAGAAGATTGTTAAAGTATTGATAATCCAGGGGATACTGATATGAATGACAAAGCTTTTGGAAATTATAACCCCTGAACAATGAAAGTCCAGATATATTTTTCTTTGAAACTAGAGTTATATAATAACTATTTATGTATAATCTAAACATTAATTAATTATATCCTATTTAAAATAGTTATTTCTTTTTTCATTTATAGCTTACATGCATCAGTAGTCTATTTTTATTACATAACTGTTTTACACTTTTTTTCATATTGATAGACATTCCATCAATCTATATCTACTAGAATGTTATAAATAAAGTTAACATAAACATTCTCCTGTAAGTCAAATTTTATAGACATTTATTGATATTTCACTTGGGTAAATATCTTAGGACTTTCTGGGATATGGGTTCAGTTTCTAACTTTCAAGAAATTATTAAAACATTTTCCAAAACAGTAATAGAATTTTTCTTATCTTACCAACACTACATAAGAACTCCAGTTGCTCCACACTCCTGAATTAATCTGTATTTTAAAAATTTTTGCCTATTGTAATGAGTGTGAAGTGGTGTCTCTCAGTTTAATTTGCATTTCCTTGATGACTAATGTGAAGAAAACTTGCATGTGCTCCTTGACTATTTGTAGATCTTGTGATGTGTCTGTACTACTTGTTTATTAGATCTGTGTCATAATATTGACTTGTGTGAATTCTTTATATATTTTGAGAATAATTTTATATGTATATATATATGATAAAATAAATGAGAAAACTAGCCACATGAACTAGAAGATATATGAATGATAGATAACAATAATTTCTATATATTTCTTACATATAACACATGTATATAATACATAAGAAGTTCCATATATTCCTATATGCAGTATATAGTAAAATACATGTAACATTTATATAACAACATATAGATAGATAAAATACGCATAATACTTTTTTCTAGTCTGGCTTCTTTTCTCATTTTCTGAATGGTTTCTTATATAAGCAAAAGTTTCAATGTTTGATGAAATATAATTTGTCAATGTTCCTTTGAGAGTTTTATTTTGTTTTGTTTTGGACTTGAGAAATGTTTATTTACGTCAAAGTCATAAAGGTTTCCTTCTGCTTCTCTCTAGAAGCTTATATTAAAAGATTTTATGGGGATCCCTGGGTGGCGCAGCGGTTTAGCGCCTGCCTTTGGCCCAGGGCGCGATCCTGGAGACCCGGGATCGAATCCCACGTCGGGCTCCCAGTGCATGGAGCCTGCTTCTCCCTCTGCCTATGTCTCTGCCTCTCTCTCTCTCTGTGACTATCATAAATAAATAAAAGTTAACAAAAAAAAAATAAAAAAAATAAAAGATTTTATGTCTATAATTCACTTCAAATTAGTTGTAGGTATGGTTCATACCATATGATGAAGGGTTTTATTCCTTTTCAAAATGGACATCCAGTTTATCTAGCACAATTTGTAGAGGCTTTCTTTCGCCATTAAAATTTCTTGGTAGTTTTGTAAAAAATAATGTGATTACATAAATATCTGTCAATTTTCAAACTTCCTAATCTTTTTTTTTTTCAAGAGGGAGGGGTTAGTGTTTGATATAAAGCCGTTTTCACATTAAATCTCTCTTACATTGCTCAAAAGTTCAAATAAGCTCCAAGGAGAGGCTGATAGCAGTGAAAACCCACCAGAGACAGACACAGACCAGACTTGAATTACCAAAAAGAATGAGATGGTAAAACATCTAGACACGCATATTTCTTTCAGGTACACAGTTTGATTTAGCACCGTGAATGCACATGGAATCCAAAAAGTCCAATGCAAACTAAGTAGATTTTTGGAGAAAAAACATAAAAAAAAATTGCCAGACAGCCTTCTGAGAAACCTTATTTAAGGGAGACAAACCTCTTTGGGAAGAGAAGTATAATAAGTAATAGGAGGCAGTCACGAGGAATTACTGCTGCATACTGCAGAAACATACTGGAAGGCAAACAAGGTCCACAGAAAAAGAAGCCCTGCTGAAAAAAAGGTCAAAAGTGGGTTGCAGAACTAGTATCCCGCTCCAAGGTCAACAGCTTGAACAATCAAAGAATGAAGACCTGGCCCGATCCCTGGTTAGTAAGGGGCTCGCTCTAGGGAAGAGCTGTGCGTCCATGTCTCCTGAGAGCAAAGAGCCATAGTACTGAGGGACAGAATGTCTTGATTGGAGGACAAATACTCTCGACCTTGGGCCTGAGAGATTCGCTGTCGAGCACGTGGACCTGCAACTGGCACGTCCAGCATTCACGGCTCGGCCCGCTGAGGGTACGAGTGACTCCAGCAGCAGCACCTTGCTGCAAACTTGGGCTGAAGTCTTCTTCGCAAGGCACGAGGAAACCGAAGGTCTGAACCTGTTCTGCGTCCCGAAGCTGCGAGCGAGGAAGGACGACTGCATACAGCCAGGTATTAGGTGTCTCTTCACCTCGGAATTGCGTAACGTAACGGCAGGTTTCCATGGCAGGAGAAGGAAGGAGGCCCCCAGGGGACCATGGCTGAGCAGACCACAGCGGTGGCATCGGAAAGAGAAAACCCTCCGGAGCGGGGAGTTGGAATTTCTGGTCCAGAGGATGCTCACACGCAGGTGTGCAAGCACTTTCAAATACCAGGACGAGAAGACCTGTGGCAGCTGGTGCCACCTGCAAGGGGGCTGGTAGAGGGCCGGGACGGAATAGTTATCTTTGAGTTGTTGACAATTTTAGATGTCAGGATGCGGTGTCCGTGGCCCACTCCTGAAGGAGCTCTTCTGGAGGAGCCGGCCCACACCATGGCCACACCACGGCCACCAGGGTCACCGAGGGGCGGCTGGAGGGCAGAGCGGGGCAGGCCGGGGCGGAGGCATGGGCCCTGCAGGGAGCCCCATTCCTCCCGCAGACGCCTGTCTGCCTCCAGCCCAGCCAGCCTGAGCTTGCTTGCTTTCTTTCTTTCTTTCTTTTTTTTTTTTTTTTTTTGATTTTATTTATTTATTCATGAGAGACACATGAGAGAGAGAGAGAGAGAGAGAGAGAGAGAGAGAGAGAGATGCAGAGACACAGGCAGAGACACAGGCAGCAGGAGAAGCAGCTCCACGGACGGAGCCTGATGTGGGACTCGATCCCGGGTCTCCTGGATCACGCCCTGGGCCGAAGGCAGGTGCTCAACCGCTGAGCCACCCAGGCGTCCCCAGCCTAAGCTATTTAATCTGTTCCAAGCATTGGTTGTGGATGAGTATGACAATATCCTACTGTCTTAAACCTACAAACTTACAGGAAATCTTTGAAATCAAACAGTATACCTTTTAAAATCAAGATTAAGTCGGCTATTCTAGTCTTTTACATTTCTCTTGTCAATTTCTCCAAAAACTGCTAGAATTTTATAGCAGAAATTTTGAACTGGAATTTTATACCACATTGAAAAGAATAGACAGCAAGTTGCATATAAAGTACATGCTGTTTTCCTTCTATTTAATGTAGTCTAGCTCTCTATTTTTTTATACCTTCTATAATATTTCATGAGTGTTCTGTAACTTTCAGCGTAGATGTATCACAGGTCTTTCATACATTTATTCAAGTTTTGCTGTTATTGTATTTTTTCAATATTTTATTTTCCATTTGTTTGATGTTAATAGTAGAGATAAAATTACTCTTTTTGTTTATCATGTACAATTTTTAATTTGCCTCTTACATCTAGGAATTTTTTTAATGGAATCCTTAGGATTTTCTAATACACAACTGTGTCATCAGTAAATAAAGGCAGATTTACTTCCACAATATAATTGCTAGGATTTCTGCCACAATCTTAATTTAGAATAGACTTTGTTAGGGGGGATGTTTAGGGGGGAATGCATTCAATACTTTTCTATTAAGAAAAATGCAAAATGTAAGCTATGGGTTATCCATAGATTCCTCTTTACAGATTGATAAAGTGCCCCCTAATAGTCCTATGCTTTCCTTCCTTCCCTTTCTTTAAATTCTTCCTTCCTTCCTTCCTTCCTTCCTTCCTTCCTTCCTTCCTTCCTTCCTTCCTTCCTTCCTTCTTCCTTCCTTTCTCCATGAGTAGTAGTCAGAGTTTATAAAAATTTTTTTGCAGCATCTTTTAAGAGGCTCATGTTTTTCTCTTTTTTTCATCATTGTGCTGAAGCACATTGATTGATATTTCAATGTTAAACCCAACTTACATTCCTGAGATAAATTCATCCTATCTCACTTAATCCCTGTTGTTATGAAATAATTAAAATTATCCTCATTTTACATGAATTAAATGAATTAAAACATCAAGATATTAACTGACTAGCCCCATATCAAACACTTAGTTTTCAAATTAAGGGAAAAATTAAGAGACACTATAGATTTAGAACTGGTCATTTATATTTTCTGTTGAAGAAAATGCAAACACTCTATTTGTATTAAAAAGAAACCACAGGGGCACCTGGGTGACTCAGTGGTTGAGAGTCTGCCATTGGCTCAGGGCATGATCAGGGTCCTGGAATTGAGTATTGAGTTCCACATGGGGCTCCCACACAGGGAGCCTGCTTCTCTCTCTGCCTATGTCTCTGCCTCTCTCCCTCTGTTTCTCATGAATAAATAGAATCCTAAAAAATGATAAATAAGCTATAGGTAGACTAAGAAGACTGAAATGTGAGAAGGGAAACATCTCTTTGGAACCTCCTACACAATGCACTGTGATAGCCTATCCTAAGAAAGCACACTTTCCACAATATGATTTAAATTCAATATGTCCTGAGTAAGAAGGTACTTTGGCCCATTTATTGTGCTCTTTCACATAATTTGTATAACTTTGGCCTTAGTCTGTGGTAATCATTTAAGCATTTAGACTGACACAAGGAGGTGTTTTCTCTCAGAAAATTCAACAACTCAGGGTGCTAATTCTATGTCTACACTGTTAAATGAGGTGTGCAAATTTTTCAAAATCCCTCCTTTGCAGAAAACTCTCTATCTGCTAGAAACAGATGGGCTGAAGGATATTTTAATCAAATACCCAAACAGATGCTAAGAAAATTCATCATCAGTGAACCACAACGTTGGAATAAATTGTTACCTTTTGTCTATCTTGCCTATTGGGATGTTAGTCAATCATCAACACACTTGTCTCCTTTGAAATGTGCCACGAGAGAGTTTCCAATTAGGGTACATTGGCAAGCACCAACTAGCTCTAACTGATGACAAGTGTCTTCATGACGTTAGTCAGATATAAAGATCAAATAATAGTGCCAAACATATCAACACAATCCAATTCTTAATAGGAAAGAGGTAGAAATTTGAATTTATTTTAATGAATAAAAGAAAAAAAATCTTAATCTTGGGTGTAGTACTTACTATCATTTTGGATTTAGGCTAATAGCTTTGTCTTTCTTATCCTTAATTTCCTGATCTTTAAAGGGCTGTAATTACAAACCTGTTGGTGTTTTGTGAGATGAAAATATGAGACTTAGTTGAAATAATCATAAATCATATAAAGTACCCTATAAATATGATATATTATTATTTCCATATTACATTGGTATTTTAAGGGACACTGCCTCTGGATTTAGAGATGGTTCTTCATGACATTTTTGACTTCTAAAAATGAAATCCTTAATGATTGTTTATTAAGTGGAATCACTATTTTAATCTTTCTTAATGTCAGATATGAACACGGTAATAAGCTTTTCATGGATGGCAATATTTTAATGGAATTAAAAATCTCTTCTCAGTATAGCTTTTGTACTCTGATTTTTCCCTCCATATTATTTGGGTCTGAGTCAAATTATGCAAAACACAGTGGAATCTCCAGCCTGGGGAATTGTCTTAAAATGCAAACCTAAACCATAAACAAATTCAGCCACTCATTTCACTTCTCTCAGAGAATTTTGTAATTGTTATTTGTGAGCTCAAGACTAATTGCAAAGTTAATTTATATATCATCTTATAATAATTTTTTCTACATATACACTTGAATGCATACATGCATGCATGTATATATAAAAAAAAAGAAAAAGAAGAAGAGAAGTTATAGAAAGCAATATATAAAAAAATAGTGTCAGTGCATGTGGGTGGCTCAGTCAGTTGTGTCGACTGTTGATTTCCATTCAGGTCATAGTTTTGGGGTCATGGTATGGAGCTCTGGGTTGGGTTCCATGGTCAGTGGGGAGTCAGTTTGGGATTCTCTCTCTCTCTCTGCCCTTCCCCTCACTTGTGCATGTGCTGTCTCTCATTCTCTCTCCCTCTAAAATAAAAAAAAATATAAAAAAAAAATAGTGTCAAGAATTAAGAAATCAATGTCTTACTCTACCTGTAATTATCAAGTTCATCTATCCATCCATCTGTCCGTCCATCCATCTATCCATCTAACCAAAAATGAAATTATGATTATATTTGTTGTATATACATGTCAGACATATACAAGTTACAGTGATTAAAAATATCATATATCCTCTGTGCTTATGGAGAATATATTCTTTAAGAAAAAGACAATAAGAATATATACAAGGCAGGGATCCCTGGGTGGCGCAGCGGTTTGGCGCCTGCCTTTGGCCCAGGGCGCGATCCTGGAGACCCGGGATCGAATCCCACGTCGGGCTCCCGGTGCATGGAGCCTGCTTCTCCCTCTGCCTGTGTCTCTGCCTCTCTCTCTCTCTCTCTGTGACTATCATAAATGAATAAAAAAATTAAAAAAAAATTAAAAAAAAAAAAAAAAAAGAATATATACAAGGCAAATCTTCTCTTTTTTTGATTGTTTTCCATTTTTCCTGAGTCAATTCTCTGGCTGGCAACAATTTGGGCGTGGTGGGGACAGGATTGAGGATTTGTCCACTGTGGGGCTGAGACTAAAGATCTGGCCCAGGTGACTGGCATTGTCAGAGTACTTGGGCCTGACAAATAATCTGGAGTGAGTAGCATATTCTGTGGGTCCATAATCCAGGATTTTCCTGGCACACTGCTGTATTTAGCAAGACTAAAACCCATGAGGTAGCTAGCTACTTGGCCAGCATATTTGGCAGAGGTGAGGCCAAAAAGCAGGCTGTGAGTTTGAGAGATCAATTACATTCAGAGAGATTAAACAAATTAGAAAGTACAGAGGGATGAAATAATGTGAGTTAAGTTTCTTATTGTCAAAGAGATGATTAAAAATATGGAAAGGGGATAAACTGAAATAAACACTGAATTGCCAGGTTGTAGTTAGAGTGTGAACTCATGGTTTTTAATATATGAATAGTTCTATAAAATAACTATATAGATAAAGTCAGAACAACTTTTATTTCTTTATCTAGAGCTAAAGGTCAATATAGATATATATGTGAGAAAATACATATAAATAGATATAAATAGATATTTTAGCCCTGATCACTGCATTCTGGTAGCAATTAGTACACCTAACATTCATATTTTGGTTCCTAAATGCTATCATCTTATAAAAGCAACAGGGAGTAATTCCAGAGTTGGAAAAAGACAAGTATAGGAAGAGCCTGAAATCTTGGGTTGTGCTAGCCGTAAGAAGGTAAAATTTAGAAATGTAAATGAAAGTTAGGAACATGAAAATATTTAGCAATATAAATTACCAAGTTGTGTTATTTAAAATTTCCACAGCAATACATGCTATAACAATATCTTATGGTCTTATTTACTAAACATTTACTCCCTTAAAATCTGAATTAAATATTCTATGTTACTATTCTAATTTGTCTAGCATAGAGTTTATCTGTTATACAAGGCATTTAATGAATGTAAACATTGAGTCTATAAAATTAAATGAGCTGAAAGTGATCAGATCCTGGATATGGGCATATGATTATAAATTCTTCCAGTTTTGGCATCTGTCACAACAAAATAATGGCTAACATAAAAACTAATTCCAGAGGAAACAGAAATAATAAACAAAAGTAAAAATAAAATATTGTATTAATATATTAAGATACACTAATAATTGCCTCCATAAAACATGCCAGGTTACAGAGTCATTGGAAATCATAAAACATTTTTGGAAATTAAATTAAAAAATTATAAAATTATAATGATCTGACATCAAAAAAAAGCAGTACAAAAGCTAGAAGAAGAGACTCTTAAAATATATAGTGTCATAGTCATAGAAAATATGAGAAAAAAGATAGGAAGTCTAGAGGAATTTCAAGAAGGATGGGCCTAGAAAAATGGAGATTACCCAGGATATAATAAAAATATAAACAGACTGATCTGAGAGGTGATTAAAATTCACCATTGTTGCACATAGTTTTTATGTACTTTTCTGATATGTGTTGCACTTTAATAAATTAAGTGAAAAATTTGAAGCATATTAATTGTAAGATAAAACATTATTTTTGTAATAATTAATATGAAATTTAAGGAAAACAAAACCCTTCTATTGAAAACTGTGGTCCTAATGTGAGACCAACTAAAGCATGATGCTACTTTGAGCAGTTTGGCATGATATAAGGATCTGTTCTAATCTAATCAGTTCAAAGTTTTTTTTTTTTTTCCTTTATAGTACTGCATGTTGAATGACATATGATTACAGTTCCTTCTCTAATGATGCAGTCTCAGTATTTGCTTCTGCAAATATGTGATTATTTAAAAATAATATTGCAACATTCAGCAGTTTTAGATTGTTCACAATCAACCTATAGAAAAGGGTTGGCTCATGATGTTATAGTCATAGAACATAATTTAGGTATTATAAACATTGAAAATATGAAATTAATATAATAGACAGAAATCAAACCTGAAATCTATAAGCCCCTTATTACAGCCCTTCCATTTCAGGAAGTGTCCACGGACATTTCTACGGATTTCTACGGATCTCTTCAGTGTGCTTTTATTCCATCATATCAGACCTGACGTCAGATGATCTGATCAGGAACTCTCCCATCTCAGTATTAAGAGTCTCTTCTTAGTTTGTAAAATTACTGGAATCCTACTCCTCAGCACAATGCTGCAAGGTAATCACTGATGAAATAAAACTATATTTTCTACTGAATTTATTGAATCTTGTTTTCTAAGGTTTTTGCTGATTTTTAATTTTTTAAACTTTCTCTACACATATGTCATGATTGGTTATTTTATTCTTTTCTATATTTTTTCCAGATTAAAAAAATTCCATATGTTCCCATATGTTTTAAAGAAAAATATTATTTTTACAATTATTACTTTTAAACTTTTATTATTTTCTTCAAATTATAAGAATTGTAATATTTTTGTTGGTTTTGATGGTAGAAATAATGTGATATAGATTTACTTGCAGGAGAACTTTTTCTACAAGCTTTTATAATTATCATAAAATTTTCTTCTAGGTACCTGACAAAGGATTTTGAATTTGCCTTAAGAATATATTCTCTGGTGCACCTGGGTGGCTCAGTACTTTTAAGTGTCTGACTTCAGCTCAGGTCATCATCTCAGGGTCCTGGGATTAGCCCCACATGTCATTCCTTGATCAGCAGGGAGTCTGCTTGTCCCTATGCCCCTCTTCTGCTCATGTTTTCTCTGTGTCTGTCTGTCTCTCTCTCTCTCAAATAAATAAAAATCTTAAAAAAAGGGATATTTTCTCTTGGTTCAGGCCCATAAATCTGGGCACCAATTTTTGTATTATTATTCCAAAATTGCCAAAGCCTACTATGGTTTAATTTAATGTGAAAAAAAAGATGCTGAATCAGAATAATTATTGATGGTAGTATGGTACTGTGATGTATAAGAAATATATATTTGGTCTTCTTCCATGGTTCTTGGCTCACAGCTTCTAAATCCCTTGGAAAGTCCAGTGACAAGAGCCAAAAAATGGTATTTTGTTATGTTAATAAGACGACTTTCAGAAAGCCCTAGTTAAACCTAAGGATGGGGAGCTGGTTACCAGGAGAACCAACCACATGATTAATAGGTTGGAACTCTCCATTCGTCTCCGTACCCCAACTTCAGAGAGGGGAGAGGGGTTGAAGACTGAGTTTAACTGTCAATGATTAATAATTTAATCAATCATGCTCATGAAATGAACTCTTTATAAAAACTCAGGACAGGGTTCAGAGAGCTTCTGGGTGGTGAATATTTGGAGATTTGGAGAGAATGTGAGCTCCCAAAGGGCATGGAAGCTCCATCCCTTTCTTCATACTCTGCCCGATGCATCTCTCCCATATGGCTGTTCCTGAGTTATATCTTTTTTATCATAAACTGGAAATCTAGAAAGTAAACAGATTTCCTGAGTTCTGTGAGCCACTCTAACAACTTTTTTCCACTCTAACAAATTAATTGAATGCAAGGAAGGGGTCTTGGGAACCTCTCTGTCAGAAGTACAGGTAACAACCTGGGCTTGCATCTGGCATCTTCTGAATATATATGTATTTTTTCCCCAAATGCATATTGTTTTAAAGACACCATTGGGTCTACTTTGAATACTTTGGTATCAGAAAAGTTTGGATTATAACATGGTTTCTAATATAATTTCATACTTGCTAGATAAACATTTTCCTGACTTATCTATAATTATATATATATACACATATATATATGTGTATGTATGTGTGTGTGAATATATATATATATATATATATATATATATAATTAACTCTTATAGGTGGCTTCAGTCTGAATCTGAATCCTACTGAGGTCTGATAATACACAAAGATACAGGCTCTACACTTCTTGGAAGGAAGAATATTTATAAAAGGAAGTGGAGATCCTAATGTGCAAATTCTATCAGAATTCAAGATTTTGAGCTACAAGAATTAGGAATACAGTTTCAGAATCCAGGTACAGATGGACTTGAGGGCAGGATTAGAAGATGGTAAACATTCACCAGGAAAAGAGATTATGAAGAATGTGAACAGTTTTTAGAGTAGTAAAAAAGGAAAAGGTTTGTTAGCATGAGCAATTCACAAAGTGACCATTAAAGTGATCATTAATTTAAGGGTACAGCCAGTGTGCTCTGTCTTGTTTTTCCAATGATAGGAAAGGAGACAGAGAAGAAAAAGAGAGGGAGGTAAAAGAGACAGAGACACACAGAGAGAGATATTAAGGAGATCTAACATTTCAGGACTTCTAATTTGCTGTCATCTTCAGAGGAAAAGATATTAGCTAAGATGGGCAAAGATGCTCCTGCCAAATATTTTGGCTTTGTTTTCAGTTTTAATTAAGTAATTAATTTATACATTGAACATGAGTGGATGGAGGAGAAGAGGGACAGGGAGAGAGAGAATCTCAAGTATATTCTGTACTGAGCACTGAGCATAGAGTCAGACACAAGGTTGGATCACCTGACAATGAGATCATGACCAGAGTCGAAATCAAGATTCGAATGCTCAATGGACAAGTCAACCTGGTTTCCCGCTTGGCTGATATCCTCATCTCTAGATGAACACTCGTGTATAAGAAGATCTTAGAATATATTTCTGCCTTAAATAATCTATCTCTTATGTAATTTATTTCTACCACCAGATGAGAAAGATAGAAAATAAATTAGGGATAAGGAGAATGTAACAAAGACAGTTGAGCCTATTAGAAATAACTGTTGAGTATATACACACATGCACTGAACACATACATACCAGACACCTACATGTATATATGTACAACATAAAGCTAAAAATAGATATGTTGGGTTCATTACTGGGAAAGGTAATTATGTTTGTGTCAGAGTGGTAAAAACAATTTGCTAAAAAGGGTGATCAACCCAATAAATCTACAAACCAGTGACCTTCTTTCCTGAGCCATATAATTACAAACATCACATACATTGCTTCTCTCTCTCTTATGGCTAATACTATGGAGATGTTTCCATTTGCAATCCACTGTTTCTTTCATCCTGCTTATGCCCCCCTTAGTCATAATTTGTTTAGCTTCATTCACATAATGGGTTTTTTTTATGGGAAATGTAAAAATATTAAGTATTTTCCATCAGAAATCCTTGGCTTTCTTTTTAATGAACTGTGTGTGTGTGTGTGTGTGTGTGTGTGTGTGTGTGTGTGTGTGTGTGTGTGTGTCCTTAATGATTTTGCTAAGGCAGGTTTTTAGATTAATGTCCATCTTTAGAGCAACAAATTCTTCAAAAATATTGATGATTTGTCATGAAAACAACCTTCAAATTCACTGGACTCTGCCTGCAACACAAAACAATAAATGTTTGCAGATAAGAGTCTACTTATGTTTTACAGTGACTAGAATATAAAATAGTTCTCAGTTCAGGAAGTCAGTTTACTGTTGCAGGAAATCAGTACAGTCAGAATTAACAGATGATGATGGCGTTGATGTTATACAGGTGTTTAGGTGATTGGTATGTTCAAAAAATTTCTAACGAATCTGAGATATTCCAGAAACAAGCTTATTTGGCCAAGATGCAGATACTCTTAAATATTTCATTAGCTATTTGGGTCCAATTTTAACAAATATACACTTACTGAACTTGAGAGATGAAACCATTTTAAATCAGAAATTAGACAGCAACAATAACAGATGAGCTGAAATGCAGTATTGCACAGGGATTTTAAAGCTTCCATCTGCCCTTACTATATAATTTTCAAACACTGTTCCCAGTAAGTATCCCATATAATCTCCTTCTAACTCAAGGTAGGCGTCTTTTGACTGACAGCTTTGAGTAAAATCTCCTCACTGCTTTAGATTAAGAGAGGGAGGAACAGGAGAAAATAGAAGAATTATCTAAAGCAGGAATAGCAAAATTTTTCTGTTAAGGATGCTATTTTAGTTTCTGTTTTTGTGTTTGTTTGTTTTGGTTTGTTTTTCTCCTCCTCTTCCTCCTCCTCCTCCTCCTCCTCCTTCTTCTTTAGTATGTAAACAGAATGGACATGATTTATATAACACAACTTCTTAAAAAACAGGCAACAGACTGGATTTGATTTGGGGCAATAGTTTGTAAAATTTCCATCTAATCTCTATTTCAGGATATGATAACAGAACTGCAAGCCAGTTTAAAATTGACCAATGCATCTAAGGTAGAATTGATAATTTTACCAACACTTGTTACCTAACAAAAGTATACAAAAAGAAATTGGTTTCCTCTAGAATTATACCTGAAGGCCTCAAAGCATTTTTATTTGGAACATATGTAAATAGTACAGATGTTTATATTTAACAGATGCCATTGATTATTTTTTAAATGTTTTACTTGGATATGCTTGCTTGATAGTGGCTTTTAAGCTTTCTAATCATGATTTTAGGGAAAAAGAATTGTCTGGGAACTGTGAAATCAAAACTCCACAGTGAAAAGGACAAAAGTTGTAGGTAGTTTCAGGAAATGTGTTGTGGCTAGAACTATTTTCTACAAATTGCACAGAAAGTTTGAGAAGCAAAGGGAATGATTTGGTTTTCTTTGCTAATCTCGTTTCACAGATGATCACATGGCAAATTAGTGATAGGGTTGCTATTAGAATATAGTTTACTATAACAAAAAGAAAATGCTCCTTATCAATATTTTGCTGCTTGTGAACAAATTTAAAAATGAAATACAAGGGTTGCTACTTTAGGTGATTCAGCTTTGTGTTACATGAAAAAAACAAAACAAAACAAAACAAAAGCTTTTGAGGATGCCTGGGTAGCTCAGTGGTTGGGCATCTGCCTTTGGCTCAGTGCGTGGTCCCACATCGGGCCCCCTGAGAGGAGCCTGCTCCTCCCTCTGCCTATGTCTCTGTCTCTCTCTGTGTCTCTCATGAATAAATACATAAAAATCTTTAAAAAAAGCTTTTAAAATATATTCTAACTCATCATCCCAAAATGAAATCTCTAATCTAGTTTCATCTGTAATCATCATCTCTTTATTTTTTCATATTATAATGGAGTAAGTTTCCATGCTACTATAAAGGCCACTTTATCCTCCTTTCTCTCTAAAATATTTATTCCTGTAAACATATCCCTTCTGCTGTAATAACCTCTCCCTCTCTCCTGGATCATTGCATCGACAGATATGTTTGAGTATATTTTGTTTAAAAAATAATAATGATAAATAAAAAATAAACAAAGGAGCATTCACAAAACTCCCCTCCTTTCATCTCATGTCCACCTTCAGCTACTACTATAATTCTCCCCTCTTCTTCACATGAAAGTATCTTGAGTGGAAAATGATTATTTCCTCTACTCCTCTGTCTTCTCTTATTGCCTTGAAAAAGTCCAATTGGCTTCAATCTCCTCAATTTACAGAATAGTGCTTATAAAGTTTATCAGTGATCTATTATTTTTTATTCCAATTATAAAATTCCAGTTTTATTCCACTTTTCTTCTCCTCATTCTATCTGATATTGATAATCATGCACTCTTCTAGAATTATTTTCTGTTGGATTCCATGACACCACACAGTCATGGTTTTCCTCCTTACTCAGGGGCTGTCCTTTCTCACTAAATCTATTTTTCTAGTGACATCTAAGTATTTAAGTATCATTAGTCCTAGTTTTAGGTCCTTTTCCCCATATATACATACCCTTCAGGTGAATTCATTAAATTTTATGGCTCTGAATAGCATCTATATACACACTCCTTCAAGTCTGAACTTCAACCTTATACCCTAAGCACCTCTGACCATCATTTCTAAATGCCTCCATCAGATTTCTGGTTAAATTATCCTGCCAATAAATTATAGAAGATTTTTTTCATCAGCAATAATGGAAAATATATAGAACAACACCTTTCCCCCAACTCCACACACATAGCTGATATAAGTAACTGAGAATGGCACATTTTCCAACTGAATCTTGGTAAATCCTGAGATCCTTCTCATCACAATACTCAATTTGGCTACTATTCAAACAGCATCAGCCATGAATTGGAACCTGTTTCCCAACCTTGAAATTAAATAACATTGCTTAGTTTGTGTATAGTTTCAGACAAACCTGTCAACTTCGTTATATAAGTGCCTGATACTTAGTTCAATTCAATAGAAATTTATTGAGCAGCTTCTCTGCTGAAATCTTGGTTCCTGTTTTTGAGGGATCACAGTGTAACAGGAAAAATACACTGTACAAGTAATGAAAATCAAAGAAAGAATTTAGGGAAGAGAAAGTAACACAATCAAGGTATGGAAAGCTGAAGGACATGGCAGTTAAAAAATTGATCTTACTGGTTGGAAAAAAGGTCAATGAGTATTGGTGGAGATAAGGCTGTGGACAATTGGTCAGGTTGTGAAAGACTTTTAAGATTGATACAGAGTTTGGATCTTGATGTGGTTACCGGAGAGAAAAGGGGACAGTGTTCTGGGAAAGATAACTGGTGGTGAAGGGTAGAAATGAACAGAGCAGCTGAAATCTAGGGACACATAGACTAGCTAGAATTAAAATGCAAAATCTAAGTGTCAGATAATTAGGACATGGATTAGGTGTTAATAGGAAAGGGAGGAAGGGATATGTTTTAAGAATTCAAGTATATAGTTATAGCTATATACTTCATGCTTATTTTGTTCTGAACCATATTAACAGAGGGAGATATTGAGTAAAAAAAATACTGCAATAGATGGTGAAGAGGGAGAAGCAATTTCAAGGGAAGAGAGAAGTGTGGTTGAATTTGAGGAGCTATAAATGTATGGCTGTGGAACCATTTAGCCACAGCAAGAAATCAATGTCTCGGGTATCTAGGGGTCAAATTTATCTGTTTTCTGTCTGAGTTCTGAATTCATTTAGAAATCATGCAAGAATTTATATAGTTCCAAACTATCAGCTTTATTGCTACATAAGCTGAATTAGAGAATATAACTTAGGTTTTCACAATCTTTAAATTTCAACTTGATTGGCCCATCCTTCCAACCAACAAAAGAAGACTTGTCCAGTGAGTGTAAAACATGGCATTCATATTTTACTGCTGTATATTTCATTCTGTTTCAAGCAATGAAACAATTTTTATCTAAACAAGCATATCAGCTGTGTTGAAACTGCCACACAGTAGGTCTTAATATTAAGGCAGTTACTCAAACCTGATTTGAAAGCCTAACCCACAATTGCTGGGTTTCACCATTCCTCATCATCCCATCCTCAAGTAATTTGGTTTCAGATAGATCCAGAATTCACTGCCAGCACAAATATGGCGTAACCCCTCAGGTTATTTTCAGATTGTTACTATTGTTATTTAATCCTTAGCATGGACCACCCTAGGGTAAATATTTTACATTTAAAATATTAATTATCACAAAAGCTCTTTATGTTAGCTATTCTTATGCTTACCATATTATATTTTATTAGGAGTCTTGACATTTTAGATTGCATAAATGAACCAAAAAATCTAATAAAACAGAGGTCCAGAAGTCCTTCTGAACTCCACCTCATCATGGGAAGCTGGATGACAGATTTATTATCTTGACTTATTTTATTACCCTTTGGAAACTCTACCTTGACCTGTTTTATTGATTGATCAATTGATTGATTTATATATATATAAATATATATATTTATTTATTTATTAATTTTAGAGAAAGATGTGTGCACAGTGGGGGGAGGGGAAGAAGGAGAGGGAAAGAGAATCCTCAAGCAGATGTCCCACTGAGCTCGGAGTCCAATGCAGGGCTTGAGCCCCAGGACCCTTAGATCATGACCAAGCCTAAAACAGGAGTAGGACACCTAACTGACTGAGCTACCCAGGCTATCTATCTTGACCTATTAATTACACATTTTGAAGTTTTCTTTTTATCCAGATATGGTTCCTTACCCCAGTGTTGGTTTGATAGTACCTGGGAGAAGTTTCATTCTTTTTCCTTTGCTCCTGTTTCATGTTGCTACCCTAATGGCTAATATCAGAATTTTACTACATTCATGCTTTCTAGGAAACTAAGTCTACACAAGAAATGGCCTCAAAGTTATCCTTTCCTGATTTAGACATAGACTGTACTCAAACATAGATCCTCTTCTGTTAAAAATGCAGCTCTTAAAATGGCATATTACTACTTTATTTTATCAAAACTAAGTGTCATTTATTTTTAAAATGCACCATTCATTTATAAGTCACTAGGGAAAACAAATTCCAAACATCATAGCTGTTTAATATTTTGATTATAAGACTCAGATTTCAATTGGTAAAGAATGAAATCTGATGCATCTTGGAAAAATTTACATATTATAAGTTCTTCGAATTCTTACCACTTTTTAGACTTTTTTCCTCACAGCTACTACACCTTGTTAAGTCATTGCTCATCTTCCCTAAAACCCTGCAATTTTATGTGAAGAATTATAGCAGAAAGTTTTATTATTGTCACCTGCAGATGTAGATGAATCCCTACCCAAATTTTGGTTTGGGTGTGGTACTGATGACACCACACACACTAAGAGAGATTGAAAAAGTTTATTATTGGCATAGTTGAGGTCTCTGAGGAGAACAGGGCAAGTGTCTCAAGCAAGTCCAAAATGGCTTGACGAGTGGAGGGAGGAACCTCATTTTTAATTGTGATTAGAAAGTAGAATGGTTTAAATCTTTCTCTGGTTACAAAGGAGGGAACATAGGGCCTTTTTGTCAGCTTGCCCAGATGTGGGACAGATAAAAGAAAAAAAAAAGGAGAGTTTTAAAAGCTGTCAGCAGTCAAATATCAAAAAATGGAGTAAAACTCTTTCCTTTTTTTTTTTAAACTTACAAAGGTCAGTGTTTTAACTTAATAGGACGAAAATTCTCTTATCATAATTGCCATAAAAACTAACTTTCTCTACATAGAACAAAACACTAAGATATTTAGATGCTTTGGAATTAATGTATCTGTATTTCCCCAAACTCTTGAGTTTCTCTCTACAGAGTCTGTCCCAAAGACTGGTGTCACTCTCTCTTAGACAAGAAGTAAAGAGTTTACTGATGCACTTTGGCTTCCTGGTAACTTTCAGGCAGTTGATCATATTGTTTCTCTGATCTAACAGTATTGCCGAAGTGCAGGGTCCAAGATATGAAGGGTTTATTTTTATTCTGTAGTCCATTTTGGCACACTGATGAGTAAATTCTTAATTTACCTTTCATTTAATTTTGATTATGAAATGTTAAGGAAAAAAAAAACATCAGTTTCAGAACATAGAAAATAGTACCACCCCAAAATTTATGAGCATATATGAGTTATGTTTAATGACCTCAAATTTTATAAAATAGTCTCATGATTTTTTCTATATATCCCCTATTTAGATATTATTGAGATGAGCTTTAGTCTTGTAGAAAGTTTTTAAAAAATCTGCTTTAGTTACAATCTACTAGTAGTAAGAAAGCTTCTTGTCACTATTAGTCCAACATTTAAGGAAAATGTGCTGTCTAAAAAGGGCATTATGTTTTTTTTTTCTTTTTATGTCTTTTATTCATTTCCCCCACATTTTCTTTCTTTTGCTTGGATTGGAAATTTCCAAAAGGCAAAAGGCAAAGAATATAATAATCAACCTTGGTAAACATCTTTCCATGGAAGAACTTCAAGACTCAATTTCTTAATAGTGATGCTTATATTAGGGAGATTTGGTTTGCCAAAGCATAGTGGAGTCTTCTTTCTCACCTAAGCTCTTCTGTTGGTAGTGCTGTATTAACAGTAGTCCTTTACGTGCATGAATTACTAGTGTTATTGTCCTTATTTTGGACAAACAGCAATTGTTGGACACTGGACCATGCCAGTCAACCTCAGAGGAAAGGATATTATCTCTGAATGTTTGGGCTCTGCTTTAGGAAGACCACAGAGCTCATCATTTCTGTATTGCCTTTATTGCACCTCTCTCAGGGAAGAGTTGGAACCAATAACTCATGAAGCACAGAACCCTCACATAGGAATTTTGATGTTAATAGTATTTAGCCACTACAAACCTGGACTGAATTCAGCTAAGAGGCTAAGTATCCTTGCCATTAGTAACCCCCCTGTGTGAATATGTCCCCCATTTATTGCATTCCCTGCCAGTTAAATGATGCGCTGGCTTGGCAGTTATAATTTTGTGAAGAGGTGGGCATTTTTTTTATCAGTCTCAAAAGAATTCAAACCCAAAGTAATATCTGACTGTGAACACTTTATGTGACTTTTATTTGAGAGAACATCTCTAAAAGATTTAAGAGCTAGACAATTTCTCACTTGGGTTGCTTGTATTTCTATTTCAACTAACTTTTTCATAGCTTTTGAAGTAGTTTCAGATGGTCTATGGAAACACAGGTGAATAATACTCATGGTCTCTGGCCCATTTTTCTTGTTTGCTCCACCAGTTACTGTATAAAATAAAACAGACCTATTATATTGGAATCTAGTCAAGTCTGCCCATCTCCTGGGCATTAAGACTTCCTATGGAAGAGGCACATCAGTGGTTTCTTGGGATCTCATCAAAGCACATTGAAGCCTAACATACTCCAAATTGAGAGGGTCAGGGAAACAGAAATAGCATCACCAAACAAAAATACGTGTATCACTTAAAAAAAAAGTGATTTTACTTTTCAAAAGTTCAAATATCAATCATGACAAAATTTTCAGTAGTGGAATTTGACCTAAAATGTATTTGCATAAATTTGGAATCCTAAATCTGTTATAGTGGTATGAAAAAAAATGTAGACAGAATTGGCCATTCCTTTCAAATTTGTCTGTAGGAGCTCCCTGGAAATCTGTTCCTATTGGTTTGGTGGGAAGAGCATGGAAGAAGAGGAGATCCAGAAAGGTAAGTTCTGATTTACTATCCCCATGTGGTTCCAGGTTAGAATTTGTCAGTGAGAAGAGTTCAGTGAGATTTGAGGGCAAAAAAGGAGACAAGGGTACAGCTCTTCAGAGGTAGCTACAAAAGATAGAGGGGGAGGTGTGAGACTCAAAACAGCTTCTGGGTTTAGAGATGCTGCAGCAGAGAGAGTTGGTGGAAAAAATCCTGGCTTCTCATATTTCACAGTGGCTTCAGGGGCAAGCTGTGGAGAAGCTACCATGTGAAAAAACAGATGCTTGTATCTTCTCAGAAGTTCCTGAGAATCTCTTCTAGGCAAGCTCTTAAAATTCACCCCTTTGTGTTCTGTAGGCTGAGGTCCTTAGGGGCACCTCTTCTGACCTTCACTCTCCCTGTTCCCTGTTCTTCCAACAGTGCTCTAAGCTTCTTTTTGTTGTTGTTGTTGTTGTTTTAAAGATTTTATTTATTTATTCATGGGAGACACAGGGAGAGAGAGAGGCAGAGACACAGCAGAGGGAGAAGCCGACTCCATGCAGGGAGCCCAACGTGGGACTGGATCCTGGGGCTCCAGGGTCAGGCCCTGGGCTGAAGGTGGCGCTAAACCGCTGAGCCACCTGGGCTGCCCCGCTTCTTTTGTTTTAAACCCTTCAGAATGCCTTCTGATTATTTGACTTATCCTTAAATTAATGTGAGCCAATTTTCATGTTCAAATTCAAAATTTGGAATTAATTCTTGTATTTATTGATTAATGTTTTTAAAGATTTTATTTATTCATGAGAGACACAGAAAGAGGCAGAGACAGGCAGAGGGAGAAGCAGGCTGCCCATGGGGAACCCATGTGGGACTTGATACCAGGACCTTGGGATTACACCCTGAGCTGAAGGCAGATGCTCAATCGCTGAGCCACCCAGGTGTCCCTTATTGATTGATTTTATCTTCAGAGAGTTTAGGTAAGTACTATGTATTCTCTCAAGTTTTGCAATCAAAGCATAGAAATTACTTAGATATTTCATTAACACTTTGACCATTAGTTGACTATTTTTGAAAAATTATCGTAACTGAAATACAAAAAAGAAAGTTTGGTTTGTTGGCATATAAAAATATAATTTTCTGTGATAATAGGTTTTATTCAAGATGCAGAAAGTTTGATACTGAATTTAATTTATATATCAAATCTGATAATATTTGGTTTGTACTAAAGGACTATGTTTCCAAAATAATTTTAAAAGATCACTCAGGAAGCTGATTTGAAGGCTTTTCTGACAGATTTATGATGGTGGGCTATCTGTATGTTTCCTCCAAGTAAATACATATGGGGGAAATATTCGTGCTCATGAATTTCTGTATGAAACTACAGAGCTTCCTCTGTAGACTTACAGGGGATTATGCCCCACTATACCCATTGTAAATAGAAACTGTTGTAAGTCAAAAATGTGATGAATACATCTAAGCAGTTGAGCATGATGGCTTCACCTAGCCTACACTACATGTGTTCAGAACACCTACACTAGCCTATAGCCAGGCAAAATCATGTAACACAAAGCTTATTTTAAAATGAGGTGTTGAGAGGTGCCTGGCTGACTCATTCAGCAGAGCATATGATCCTTGATCCTGGGGTTGTGAGTTCAAACCCCACATTGGGCATAGACCTTACTGAAAATAAAGTGTTGAATACTCATGTAATTTACTGAATACTGTACTAAAAGGGAAAATAAAATGGTTGTATGAGAACAGAATGATTATAAGTGTATTGGTTGTTTAGCTTTGTGATCATATGGCTGACTAGGAGCTGGGGCTCCCTGCTACTGCTCAAAGCCATGAGAGAGTACCATACTGCATATTACTAGCCTGGGAAAAGATCAAAATTCAAAATTTGAAGTATTGCTTTCACACCATGGTAAAGAAAAAAAAGAGCATAAATTGGAACCATGATATAAATTGGGGACCATCTGTATATTATTAGAAATTCTCTAACCATGGGATAAAATGTAATAGCTTTCTACCTGCTGGGACTAAGAAGGTTTTAGTCTAAATAGTGATAAAGCTGTTAGACCTTGCTCCCCTGGACAAGAAGATTTTTACCTCTTAGTTGACACAATTTGTGATGCGAAACTGCCATTTCAAAAGCAGATAAGGTATCTTCTTGCTTTGTTGATAAAATGTAATCTGATATTTGACCTATGACAATTTTTGTTTACTGTCTTAATGAGGTCTTTTTCAGCTTATATTTTACAGCTTACTCTCTCCACCAGTCCAGCACCTCAGTCTCTCTTCATCTTCTTTCTAAAGGAAGAGATGTGTGTTCCACCAACACTTCAAGATTTTCCCAATATGTCTATATTTTAGCAGATGCTCCCTCCCCAGAATCCTTCTTCCAAGAGATCAACATTCACAGTTTCAACAAACTGACTGCCCAGCTTACATAATGTTCCTGTTCAGTCACCCTTGTGCCCAGTTGCACCAGCTCTTGGGACCTTTTTTGGCACAAGGCAGTGCTACCAAATCCATTCCACTGAGGTTGATTTTTTGTGGCATTTGATTAGCTTATCAGATACCTTGAAAAAAGGGTAGCCAAAATAATAACTTAACCAGCAACCCTCCAACCATAGCATCTTAAGATATCATTTTATAACAATATGTCTTAAGGAATAGAAGTTTTGGAAAGCACTATTGTCCACAGCACTTTAGGTAAATGATTTTTAACTCAGTTAAATTACATTACCACTGAACTATTCATACTACTGCAACTATTATAACTATAGCATATCTTATATTTCTAAGGCAAACTTTTCATTTTAAGTTGGAAAAACAAGACTCCAGTGAATGGAATGAGTTGCCAAAGTGATGAAAATTTTTTTGTGATGGAGTGTGACCCAAATCTCCAAACATCAACATCAATGTCTTTTAAAGCCCTATAGTGGGCAGTCCGGGTGGCTCAGTGGTTTAGCCCCTGCCTTCGGCCCAGGGCATGATCCTTTAGTCCCAGGATCGAGTCCCAGGTCAGGCTCCCAGCATGGAGCCTACTTCTCTCTCTGCCTATGTCTCTCTCTCTCTCTCTCTCTCTCTCTCTCAAGAATAAATAAATAAAATCTTAAAGAAAAAAAAAAACCCTATAGTAATAGTAGCTTCTATCTGCAATATCTTGAATGCTCTTCCTTTGCAATCTCTTTCATGCCTTTTGTCTCTGAGACATGAAATAACCAAGAAAAGACAAAATGTAATATTTATATTAAGTATCTGGCTATGGCTGGCATGCATGAGTGGAATTTCATCTTCTGGTCCAAGAAGAGTAAAAGGTTTTGCTAGACAGCACTCTTCCTCTCATTTCTGCCCAAACTGGGAATCCTCTATCCTAAATGAACTCTTTCAACTCAGAACACATAGATTTCAGCTGTTTCTCTACCTTTGGCAAAGAGGGTCCCTGTACTAAATTTTGAATAGCTAGGAGGTTAGCAGCTATTCTTTCCTAAAAATTCAGGGGTAAAAAAATCCACTAGACTGTAGTTGTCAGGCTCCCACTAACTTGAAACGTGTCCTTAGAGTTGGCAAGGGATATTTTTGATTATGAAAGAGGTGCTTTCCAAGGCTTTTACAGGACTTTGGGCTTGGAAGAGTTGAAGTGCACATCCTTTAACTACAATAACACAAAGGAAGAATATTTTTTGGCCAGCTTCTAGTGTGAACCTAAATCTGACCAGGGAGATGGTAAAGCTTTACTGTGAGGGAATGCGTAGCAAGCATTGAATCAAATGTTAAAGGCATACTTTCAGTGGACTAAGGACAGATTCCTGGGTACTATTGTTTCCTTAATCTGAGTCATATTATTGATTGAAAGGCGTTCTCGGATATATGTAACTGATTAATACTGTTTATGATATAAATGTCCACAACAGACATATAACATAAAAGCTTGTAGAAATGAGAGGGATGCATGTAGCCCTCAGCAAAATTCATCATACAATGTAAATAAATAATTTTAAATAATCTTGTTGCCTACAATTTTATTCTTGTCAAATTTGTGATAACTTTCCTCTTTGCTCTGCTTTTCTGATTTGGAAAATGACATCTCACTTTTTTTCCTTTCTGTATGAAAATGATTTTATGGGCAGCCCCGGTGGCTCAGCAGTTTAGCGCCGACTTCAGCCCAGGGCCTGATCCTGGAGACCCGGGATCGAGTCCCATATCAAGCTCCCTGGATGGAGCCTGCTTCTCCCTCTGCCTGTGTCTCTGCCTCTCTCTCTCTCTCTCTCTCTCTCTCTCTCTCCCATTCTGTGTGTGTGTCTCTCATGAATAAATAAAATCTTTAAAAAAAAGATTATTTTATATTTTGAGAAAAGAAATATTCTTCCCTGACTTATTCCTTAGTTTTAAATAAGAAGTAGCTAAAAAAAAAAGGAAGAGCACTAGTATTTTCATGGTTAAAAATTTGAGAAGCTTTGGGAGTAATCAGGTGAATGTTTGGGGCAACTTTCCTACTGAGAATAGTCTGAGATAGGGAAGCAGTGTAGGAAATGCAAATTTATAGGGGAATCTTAATTACTAGCATAGGAGTAATTCTGAGAATGCCTGCTATCTACAATACTGTTTAGGTTTCTTTTTTTCTCTCTTCTAGAAATTTACGCAGGTCCAAAGGGGTAAAAATGATAAATGGGCGATGACAGTATACTTAGATGGATGGAGGTTGTGGTTCACTAGTTATTAAACATACTGGATACCTTATTGGGTCAACTATGATTTAATACACCCTCATTAATGCCTGACCTTTAAAACAAACATTTTTCAAGTTAGTATTTGGATTAGAGCCCATTTGGCATAGGGATTATACATATCTAGAGGAGTGGCAAATTTGCCTGAGCATGGCAGCCAATAAAAAGGTAATAGGAGTTTTGAATAGGCAGCTATACATGTCCTGGACATTGATGCTAACTTTGGCCTCATTTCTCTCAGAATTTATCCTTAAATACTCAAAGATCTCCAAGATCTTGAACATTCCAGCAGAAGTTGAAAATCATGATCTCTGGACAAGATTCATATGAAAACATTTGTTATGGTCTACATAATGTTAATTCACACTGAATTTGTTTAATATCATTTTGTTGCCAAATATAAATGAATTGATTTTACAAAAGCCCAGATCATCTGTTCCTTTTGAAGAATCACATCTAGAGTATGTATTCCTGTATGACAAAAATGGGTTGTATTGCAGACTTAGTGCTTTGAAGAAGCATGCACACCCCACCTTGACATAGTCCTCATCTCTCCCTTTTTCCCATCACTGGAAACTACTCTCAGTATTTTCCTTTCCCTTGCCTATTTTCCATTTCAAAAAATTAAAAGATAGTGAAACATTATTCCATAAACTTTGAAAAATAATTGCTAGGCATCCCAAAGTAGGATGCATTTCTCAGGAAATAGGGTAAAGTATAATTATTGGTAAATGAACTCTTTTTTTTTTTTTAAATGTCAATTTTATTTTATTTTTTTTTATTTATTTATGATAGTCACACAGAGAGAGAGAGAGAGGCAGAGACACAGGCAGAGGGAGAAGCAGGCTCCATGCACCGGGAGCCCGATGTGGGATTCGATCCAGGGTCGCCCGGATCGCGCCCTGGGCCAAAGGCAGGCGCCAAACCGCTGCGCCACCCAGGGATCCCTGAACTCTTTTTTAAAAATCTTTTTGTTGTTTGGGTTGTTTGCTTTACTTATTTTTTTTAAGATTTTATTTGTTTACTCATGAAAGACAGGGAGAGAGAGAGGCAGAGACACAGGCAAAGGGAGAAGCAGGCTCCATGCAGGGAGCCCGACGTGGGACTCGATCTTGGGACTCGATCCTGGGACTCCAGGATCACGCCATGGGCCAAAGGCAGGCGCTCAACCGCTAAGCCACCCAGGCATCATATATGAATATATGTATAGATGTATATACATATACTCATATATATATGTATACACGTACACACTGCGTATTATATATGTCTACATATTACACTATACCATAATAAATAGATTATATATAATATACTATATTACATATATTATATATACTATATATAATTATATGTACTATATTGTATAGTAATTATTTTATTATTATATTATAATAATGTATTATAGTAATATAATATTATATTATAGTAATACAATATATATAATATACTATATATATATGGCTATAGCCATTGTCAGAGAAATTAGTGGCTGTGCTCTTTTCAAGGATTTTTATGGTTTCAGGTTTTACATTTAGATCTTTAATCCACTTTGAATTTATTTTTGTGGATGGTGAAAGAAAGTAGTTAAAGTGAACTATTCTTACAAATATAATGAGCACATTGTGTTAGTTTCTAAAGAATATATTGTTCATATATTTATTTTTCTGCACTGGCTTCCTCAGTCATGTAAGTTTTTGATACCTGCAGTAGAGCCCATTATCCTTCAGAATGTCCTTGCTCTGCTCTTCCTGACAAATTAAGAACTCATATTGAAAGTCTTAAAAGTCAAAGTATATGGGTTTTCCCCCCTCATTATTTAGCCTTCATATGGGATTGACTATTACCTCTGACATGAGAGATTCAGTGATGTAATGAAACCCTTTGAAGTCCTCACATTTCACTCTGTCCACAGTGTTGGTTATTAGGTAAGGAATACTTAATCTTCCCACACTTCCCACACTACCAGATATGACTTGGGTCATGTGGGCCACCAATGTCACTAAAATCAGGCATCTGACTCAGGTGATATCCTTGGCTTTGATCTCTTAGAATTAGGTACTGTGTTTCCTACTATGGGAATCAACACCACAAATTCTATTTACCCAGTTATCTTTTAGAGTGAAAAAATCCAGCAAAACTGCATGGCTGAAATAATTATTTCCTTTCTACATTTTTTTTTCTTTGGATGCCAATAAAAAGTTATTGGCTAGCAGTTCAAAGGCAGTAATGATGTTGACATGCTTTTATGTATCTCTCAGATAACGAATGCGTATTAAACAGTGTTAAATCACCTTGGGGAACCCTCCCCACAACTCTACCCAACTATGTCAATGAACAGGTTTTGTGTGGATGAAGAGACAATTTGAGCTTACTAGGTTTGACACCAAAATTTGATTCCAGTGTGGCCGATAATTATTCATGTGAGTCTGGGCAAATTAATTTTAATTCCTAAGTCTCAGCTACTTCACCTGTTAAGAGGAGATGGTGATACTCATTCCACAGTGTAATGGGGAGAGTTCCAGGAGGCAAAGTGATACAGGATAATAGAGTGGTGAGGAACATGAGCTTAAGAGTCAGGCTGACTGATTTAGAAACTCTCCATTGATTACTGGGACCTTGTTAGGGTTACTCAAATTAAATGAACACGTTTCTTCATCTTTATTATTGAATTGTAATATGTTCCTTTTAGGATTGAAGGGTTCAGTCATATAACATAGTTAGCAGTTGGCTATCATAAAGTAGATATTCAGTAATTAATGATGATATATGACTTTTAGCTAAGAAAATGAAATACATACACACAGTTGACCATTGAATCATGTGGGGGTCAGGGAAACTGCACTGTATTCATAAAAAAAATCCACATGTAAGTGGACCCAATCAATCTTCAGAAAATAAGGGAAATTTATAATATGAAGCAGTAACAGGAAAATTTAAAGATGAAACAACTGGAGATATCTTAAATAAAATATGAAGCAATAGAGGTAAAATAATGGAAAGAAAATTATAAAGAAATGAAGAGAAAATTGGAAAGGTGAGAGATGGGGGTAATAAATGGGAAATACAGTAGTATTTCCATTAAAAAATTCAAAAATAGAGCAAAGTTAAATAATCACTAGGACTTAAAATTAAAAGGGATTATAAAGTATCAAATAATATAAATGAGAAAAAGGCAAATGCATATTACACTGACATTTCAGAACATGAAAGATCAAAAGAAAATTATCAAAGCTTATGTAAAGGAAAATCAGAAAACAATCAAAGGATAGATGCCAATTAATATAATAATTTTCAAAAGCATCAATATATGCAAGAAAGAAAGACAATATTGGGACACCTTGGTGGCTCAGTCAGTTAAGCATCCAACTCTTGGTTTTGGCTCAGGTCATGATCTCACTGTCATGAGATGGAGTCCCACGAAGGGGTCCAGGCTCAGCATTGAGTCTTCCTGGAATCCTCTCCCTTTCCCTCACCCTCTGATTCATCCTCCTCCCCACTCCCCCTGCCCCCCACCAGCACACTGCTCTTTCTCTCTCAAATAAATAAATTCTTTAAAAAAGAAGAAGAGATGATATACCCATTTTTGAAGGAAAATGCCTTAATATCTAGAATGTTCTTTCATTAACAGTTGTATTCCAAAGAATGGCTAGAATGGCTACATTTCCTAGATATACCAAGAAAATCTGTTGGCAGAACATTATGTTAATTTGCAGCACATGTGTTAGTTAGCTAATATACACACTCTTTTTGGTTCTTGCCCAGCTGTCTAACTTTTCTCCTCATCTAGATAAGATGATATTCTCTTTTATAGGTTCTATCAATAGAGAAAAGTCAGAGGGAGGGAAAGTAAAAATGAGATGATATTATTTAACTAAATTAACTAAATGCAACTCAAAAGGACTTCCACCTTAAATCACCTTGGGTTGTTAAAAATGTAAGAGGAGAAGCAAAAAAATCACATAAAATATACTTTTGGAATTACTGACCTTTTTTTCTATGTATTTTACGTGCAAATACAAAAAAAAAATAATACTACCTAAAGAGAGAAGAGAAAATTAAGACATAAGTTGCTATAATGCAAACACTATCAAATTGTAGATTTTATTACCACAGTTTATTTACTAAGAAAACAAATAATGTTAAGAATATAAATTAGAAGCAGTAGTGTGTTAAGAATGTACATAACAGGGATCCCTGGGTGGCGCAGTGGTTTAGTGCCTGCCTTTGTCCCAGGGCACGATCCTGGAGACCCGGGATCGAATCCCACGTCAGGCTCCCGGTACATGGAGCCTGCTTCTCCCTCTGCCTATGTCTCTGCCTCTCTCTCTCTGTGACTATCATAAATAAAATTTTTTTTAAAAGCTTTTTTTTTAAAAAAAAAAAGAATGTACATAACATACTTTGAATCTTTATGGTGTGATTTGGAGAACTCAATGAAATGTTTTTAATGTATTTGACAAAAATACCATTTTTATAAAACTAAATTTAAATAATTTTGTTACTGGAAATAATTATGAAGATACATTGTAAAAACGTGATGTTAAATACTCAGATTTACAATATAACTCACTCTCTGATTCTTACTCTAGGCCCAATTGTTTCAAAATCTTCCCCATTTCCTGGCTTCATCTAATAAAAAAGCTTCTTCCACATGGAAACCAACTGTCTTTCTTACAGTTAAATATCTGATTGTTACACAAAATCTAGTGTACATACTTGTTTTGCTCATATACCTTAAACATTTCTCCCTAATGATTGACAACATTTATTGTCAGTGATATGAAAGAAAATGTGAGAAGGAACATATAATGAGCTAGATCATGAAAGGCTTTGAAAGCTAATGGGAGAGAGTGAGAGTTTTCAAAATAGAATTTCAACATCACACATTTGTTCTTTAAAAGAATATTAAAGAATTTTTAAGAAAGTAGATAGTTTTGAGGGGCCTCTGGGTGGTTCAGTTGGTTAAGCATATGCCTTTGGCTCAGGTCATAATCCTGGGGTCCTGGGGTCCTGGGGTCAGATGAGCCCTGTGTGGGGTTCCCTGCTCAGTGGAGAGTCTCTCTCTTCCCTCTCCCTCGATTCTCCCTGTTTGTGCTGTTTCTTTCTCTCACCCTCTGTCTTTCAAATAAATAAATAAAATCTTAAAAGTAAAGAATGTAGCCAATTTTTGGAATAAAACTTTTGAAAGAAGGGTAAAAAGGAGTTCCAGTTAGGCTGCAGATAACCAAAACCACTCTATCTAGCTTATGCAGAAAAAGATGTGGTTCATGGAAGTAGAGATTTAGATTAATGGAAGTACTGGAGGAGTAAACTATAGGCCAGGCTTCCAGGATATAGCACTGTTTGCTGCAGTTAGGAAGAAGAGCACTGGCCAGATCTGGGTCATATAAAAGCTACTTGCTCTAAAACCACATCTCAGTTGTGATGCCATGCCAACAAAAACAGATGCCCTATACCTTGATTCTTGACATTCACAAGGTCTGGAATACTTGCTACCACACACACACACACACACACACACACACACACACACACACCAAAATCAATGGAATCAGAAATAGCAGAAGCATCAACAATGTCTCATTTCTATCTTTTTAATACATCTTGAGTGCATCTACTTGGCATGATTGAGGTGTGTGTAGGACCTGAGCTGGGAGATTGTTTGAGAAAGGTAATCTTTTATTTTCTAGCCTCTATCATATTCTAAGAAATGTGAAAGAGCAGTTGGTATATAGTTAATAAACCAATCTGCTATTTCTGCCATAACTAGGAAGGAAGAGAGTATGTATTAATGTTACAATCAACCTGAATAAGGATTGTCTAATATTTAGACAAATGAAGTAAATGCAAGGTAGAATGCATTCTTTGGACAAAATTTTCTCTTGGTGGCCAATACAGGCCCTATGTAATTCTGAAAATAACCTTTTCCATCCCCACCACCACCACCAATAGAGTCCTTATATTGCACTAGACAGCTTGTCAGATTCACAAACTTAAAACAAAAATTAGATTTTTGCCTAAAGTACCTTCTTTAAAAAAAAAAAAAACTTGCTCACTTTCCTCTCCCATTTGTCTACCATCTTGAGCTTTAAAAAGAATAATGAAGTACTTCAAAAAACAAACAACCCCCTTTACTATTCTCCTTTTACTTTGAATCCTTCTTATAAGGTGGTATTATCATTCATATGACATCAATGTTATGTTTAATATTCTAAAGGAGAGCTAAGCACAAGAATATTGTATTAAAATGATTTACACTACCCACTGTTAAATGCCTCAGTGTTCCAGTGTATGCAAAAGTATTACTGACTGGCTGGAAGGTCAAACCACCCATATCAGATTCTGAAGCTATTTGAAAAGATACGCTGAAAGTGAGTGATAATTGGAGATGCCATGCAAAATGCACACAGCAGGCAAATCTGTGTTTTAACCAAGATGAAAATATAACCTCCAAACAATCACAATACTTTGTTAGGAAGCTACTTGTCTTAATCTGTTCAGGTCGCTATAACAAAATATCATAAACTGGGTAGTTTATAAACAACAGAAATATATTACTCACAATTGTGGAGGCTGGAAGTACAAGATTAGCATGCCAGCATGGTTGGTGTCTGGTGAAAGCCCTCTTCTGGGTTGCAGATTTCAGACATTTGTGTCCTCATTTGGTGGAAGCAGGTAGGGAGCTCTCTAATGCCTCTTTTATGAAAGCGTTAATCTCATTTGTGAAGAGGACATAAACAATCAGCACTAGCTTTTGTCAGTTTTGTTTAAAAAGTAGTCATTTGCAAATATATTTCTTATTTACCTGAATACTGTCACTAAAACAAACAACAGGAGGCAATCAGCTTCCTAGCAGGCAAAAATTTTCAATTGAAAGAATGTTTAGAGGAGTCTAAGCAAAGTTTATCTGATTAGGTGGGTATAATGAAGTGCAACCATTAGAGAAACACACAGAACCTCTGGTGAGAAGCTCAC
Organism: Vulpes lagopus; assembly: GCF_018345385.1. Classification (NCBI taxonomy): domain Eukaryota; kingdom Metazoa; phylum Chordata; class Mammalia; order Carnivora; family Canidae; genus Vulpes; species Vulpes lagopus. Next base: position 92,077,789 of record NC_054828.1, on the reverse strand, counting down.
AAGGACTGCTACTTAGTTTTGAATTATCTCACTACTTGCAGTTTCATTTTTTTTTAAATATAAATGGGATAAAGGCTTCAATTAAAAGAAAAAAAATGCAATTGGGGTATAGGATGCTAATACATGTTCTTCTATGCTCTTTATATGCTGTACATGTATTATCATGATACAGGAATATTGAATATGAAAGAATGGAAAATATTCCAAATATTAATAAAAATCAAAATGATATGTCTATATTACTATAACAGAGTAGTCTCTAAGACTAAAAAGTAATACTGGAAGTAAAGGCTCTAATTTGCAACTAAGATATAATTGCAAAGAAGATTGTACTTAATAATAAAACCTCTGTAGAGGGCTCCTGAGTGATGGCTCAGTGGTTGAGCATCTGCCCTTGGCTTAGGTCCTGATACTAGGGTCCTGGGATAGAGTCCTGCATCAGGCTCCCCACAGGGAGCCTGCCTCTCCCTCTGACTATGTCTTTGCTTCTCTCTGTGTGTCTCTCATGAATTATGCAATCTCTCTGTGTGTCTCTCATGCAATCTTAAAAAAAAAAAATACTTCTGTAGCGAACAAACTGATGGTTACCAGAAGGGAGGTGGACGTGAGGATGGGTGAAACAGATTATGGGGACTAAGGAGGGCACTTGTGATGAGCACAGAGTGTTGTATAGAAGTGCTGAATCATTGTATTATACACATGAAACTAATATTACACTGTATATTAACTAACTGAAATTTAAATAAAAACTTAAAGTGAAAAGTTAAATTAAAAAAAACTCTCAATATATATGAGGCAAAATGTATAGTTAATAAAATATAAAAAAACAAATTTACTAATCATAGTGGTAGATTTACAGCTATCTTTGTAACCAGTAAGAAAAAAGAAGACCAATTTCATAATACCATAAAAAATTGGAACAACAATCTCAATTTACCTAAGTACACTTGCACTAAACTGCAAACTAACAACTGTATTATTTTCATTTCCACATCAAATATTTAAAAGTCATTTCCATATGCTGAGCCACAAAGTAAGACTCAGAAATTTTGAAGCATTGAAATAATACAAACACACCTGAAATAGAAATCAATAAAACAACAACGCATGTGCAAACACATCCAACATACTTGGAAATTTAGAAATGTATTTCTATATAGCCCATGGGTAAAATATTAACTCGTCAAACGAATTAGAAGTAGCAAATATAAAAAATCTACATATAAAAACTTGTGCAGTGCTGCTAAATTTATACTTGCAGGGAAATAGATTTGAATGGGTTCATTATAAGAAAATAAAGGTGAGAAAATCAATAAACTAAGTTTTTGTTTGTTTGTGTCTGGTAGCAAGAGGAATAACCCAAAGAAAGTAGAAGAAATGAATGAAGTATAAAAAAAAAACAAAAAAGCAGAATAAAAATATAAAATAGAATTAACATATGCCAAAAAATACTAATGTAGCTGATAAAATGACTGTGAGAAAGGATGAAGAAGAAGTCTCAAACATGAGTAATGAAAAGGATTCATTATCACATAGGTCAAATAGCATGAAAGAAACAAAAGAAAAACCTCAAACATAGATTATCTCTATGCCAGAATATTTAAACATTTAAGAGAAGCATACCAATTCACAGAAAAATATAACTTATCAAAATGTTTTAAAAAGAGAAAAAAGAGGGAGAGAAATAAATTGACTCTATAGTTAAAAACGGAACTACAAAGGAATCTTTGGGCTCTAATCACTTCACTGCTGAAGCTCAAATACTTGAAGAAGAAATAATGTCAAATATAAACTCAATTTTTCCTAAGATAATATAAAAATAAAAATCCCAATAATTTTATGACACCATCATATCACTGTACTTAAAAGGAAAATTTTAGCCCAATCTCATGTAAACACAGATGCAAAATTCTTAAACAAAATATTAATAAACAGCATTTAAATATATATTATAATGTAATATATAATTCAATTTTATTGTAATAATATATATATATAATGGCTATATATATAATAATTCCAGTTTATTTTAAGGGTCCAAGTGTAGTTGAACACTGAAAATTAAGTATTGTAACATATTATATTAGTGGGATACAACGGAAAAACATAATAGCACCTTAATTGGTTCATAGAAAATATGCATCAATAAATTCCAAGATCAATTTTTCCTTTCAAGCATTCAGTAAATTAGGAAAGAAAGAGGCTTCATTAATCTGATATAGTACGTGTATTAGATATCTCTTGCTGCTTGACAAATTATCCCAAAACTTAGTGACTTTTAAACGAAAATACACATTATTTCACAGGTTCTGTGACCCATGATTCTGGTTACAGCTTAGCTGCATGTCTCTGACTCAGTGTCCCTATCAAGGCTGCAGTCAAGGTAGCTACTGGATGTCAGTCAATTCCAGGTTGACTGAGTGACAGTCCACTTCCATGATGCACACTGTTGAAAAGCCCCAGGTCCTTAGTGGCTACTGACCAGAGAAATCCATTTTTCAGCATGACCCTTACCATAGAACTACTCAAAACACAGAAGCTTGTTCCCTGAGTAAAGGCTTAAAGAGCAGATGACCTGTCAGAAGTGACATCTCACATATCATTCTGGTACCTTCTATTCATTAGAAATGAGTGACACACAAGGGCTGTAGATTAAATGTGGGGTTAGATACCACAGAGCAAGAATCATTGGGAACCAATTCAGAGGTTGTGTACCACAAGGGATCGGCATCAATAACAACAGAAAAGACCTTCAGCAATCCTCATACCTAGTGATAAAATGCTGGATGTGCTTCCTCTGAGCTTGGGAATAAAACATGAAAGTCTCTCACTTATTAAAAATTTTACTGGAGGTCCTGCTCAGTGCTATAAAGTGAGAAAGTAAATAACATTAAGAAATTTCATAGAAAGGGACACCTGGGTCGCTTAATGGTTGAACATCTGCCTTTGGCTCAGGGCGTGATCCCAGGGTCGTGGGTCAAGTCCCACGTCAGGCTCCTTGCAGGGAGCCTACTTCTCCCTCTGCCTATGTCTCTGCCTCTCTGTGTGTCTCTCATGAATAAATAAATAAAATATTAAAAAACAGAAATTTCAAAGAAACAATATGAAATCATTATTTGTATAAGGCTTGTTCATATATATAATTTAAAAAATCTACATAGTGCATAGCTTTAAAAGTGATTAAGAGATCATTTGAAATAGTAATAAATATTAAAAATATAGCAAAAAATACAGTAAAAAGAGTGGAAGCTTAACTAAACCACTATTAAGAGAAATTGAGGAAGATTTAAAATATAGAAAGATATCTCACATTCATGAATTAAAACTCAAAATATAATAAAGGCACTTGGGTAGCTCAGTCAGTTAAGCATCTGCCTTTGGCTTAGGTCATGATTTCATGGTCCTGGGATGAGCCTCTCCTTGAGCTCCTTACTCAAATGGGAGTCTGCTTTTCCTTCTCCCTTTACTTTCCCCACCTCCCAGCTTGTGTTCATGCTCTTTCTCTCAAATAATGAATAAAATCTTTTAAAAAATCTAAGTATTGTAAAAATATTAATCTACTCCCTCTTCCACAGGATTCAATAAAAATATCATTAGCTTTTGGTGGTATTATACAGGGGACAAAGAAATTTGATCTTTTTAATAAAAAGAAAAACAAGAGAAACAATATGTAAACACACACAGGTAAAAGAGAATGCTATATATTGCAACTGATTCTATTAATGAACCATATTCTATAGCTTGGTATTGAGTATATAGCTTGGTATACAGCTTGGTATATAGCTTGGTATTTGGTGCAGAACAATCAAAAAGACCAGTGTTACAAAACATTTTCAAAAAAAGACCCTTCATATATGGTTAGTTGACTCACAACAAAGTGTGAATTAATTAAACAATAAAACAAATGGTCTAACTATAAAAAATAAATTGTTCTATGTTAAAATTAAGAGCTTCTGGTTATCAAAGATCCAGGGTGCCTGGATGGCTTAATTGGTTAAGCAGATTGACACTTGATTTTGACTCAGGTCAAGATCTCAGGGTTGTGCGATGGCACTCCTTTGGGCTCACTGCTGTGCATGGAGCCTGCTTAAGATTCTCTGCCTCCCTCTGCTCCTCCCCTTTCTTCTCTTAAAAAAAACAGATCCATTTAAATGAAGAAAAGTAAGCTACCAATTCAAAGAAGATACTGGAGACACATGAAATCCTCTAAGATGGAAAACTCATGACATGAATAAAAGATTTGAAATACCACTGTACAAAATAAGGCGTCAAACAGCCAATAAGTGTATGAAATTATGTGCAACTTCACTAATAAAAGCAATAAAAGTTATATGTACTATAAGTTACCAAGTAATTGTCATAAAACCACAAATATTACATAGGACAAAGCTTACATTCAGAAACAATTAGAAATCAAAGAGAATCAAATTTAAATAGATTAAATTCAATAAATACAGCATCAGGTCAACTTAAGCTATTTAATTTTCATTAGTTAATCATTTCAGTAAAGCTAAATCAACTTCTATTTACACCATTTGTAGATCTAAGAAATTTCTTTGCATTGATGAGATTTAGATGATAGTAATTTGGCTTTAAAAAAATCCTCACCTTTTATTCCATTGGCTTGTTTGTGTCTTTTCTTAGTATTTTATATTATATATTATGCTTTGTATCTCACCTCCATGGTACCTCTAAACTTTCTTGTAGGTGGCTGCTCTAAGGTCCCACAACTAGGAAGTTGAAAGCACTACTGATTTGAAATCAGAATAACTTTCTTCTGTTTTAGATAACACTAATTATTTTAACTTTGTGAACTTGTCATAGGCAACAAATCTATTTCAGTTTCATTTCCCATAAAATGTGAGAAAACATAGTTCTACTTTTCTCATTGGTTGTTAGGCAAACACTGTGAGACGGTCTATTCAAAAAACATTTTAGGTATTATAAAAAATGGACAAATTATGATGATAATGACAAATTTGTGGAGTTTCCCCAAGCCCAAGTTTTCTCTTATTTCTACAATCCCAATCATAAAAAATAAAGATTGTGAGAAATTGAGTATGAAATGTACTCCACCCGCATTCTCCATGAGTCTGATGAGAAATTTTGTGTAAAAGAATAGTTAATTGGAAACCATCACTGTATGCACACATTTGTAGCTAAGCAACAAACTAAAATTATCCTCACTTGTACTGACCAGTTTACCTTAAATTCATTAAATAAAATCCTTTCAACATCCACCTTGATTTTTTTATCCCCTTTGTTTATCACTCTGTATTTTCTTTTGAAGTGCCTATGTACTAATACCATTTTGCAAACCAATATAATGCTATCTTTTAAACTGAAGCACATACAACAACATATTAAAGCTTAATTTAGTACAAAGTCCTGTTTATGTTGGAAGCATTAGATTAATTTTATTTAAACTGTGACATAATTCAGTTTCCATGGGAACCTGGATGCTAACCAAACTAAGTGAGGCACCATGTAGTTTATTTCTAATTCAGCAGGGCTGGCCAAGTTCTTTTCCTAAGGTGTTTACTAAATATAATCATGTCAGCTTGGTGAAAATGAAGCCAATTGCTCTGTTTCATAGGTTTTGGGATATATATATATATATATATATATATATATATATATATATATCCCATATATATGCTGTTTACTTTGTTTTATTTTGTTTGTGTCTTATTTTGTTAGGGTCTTCTCAGAGGGACAGAGATACTTACTGAAGAAAAATTCATTTAAAACAAATTGACATAATATTTGAGCCTTGAATTTCTGAGCATGATTTTCAAGCATGCCAACTATTTAAGTCAATCTACAGAATGCACAATATAAGATCAATTTCTATTACATCCCACACATGTATATTATACCATGAACTAGAGTAGAATTTCATTCTCAAACACTGAAGCAGAAACAAAGGAAACAGGAGAGGGATGTAAAATGGAAAAAATTCCTTGTCATGTTGCTGCCTAATTACATTATGCAGTCTCTGATTTGTTTTAATGCTGGGGATGAGGACATGTGTTTATTTTACTCTTAATTTGCACTGCCAATTTAGGGATGTCTTCACAGTGGCACTGTGCCTGGTTAAGTAGAAAAACCTTATATGGCACCCACAACAAGGAAACATTTGAAAATTGTGAATCCCAGGTATCTTTGGAATCAACATAAAATTCAAATACCCTCAACATATGTTATTTAGATGCCTATTATTATACCCAAATGATGCTAGATTAGAATGTAAAAGGAGAGCAAGAAGATAAAACACAGCTTTTCTACTTTCAAAGTACTGACAATAGGCACAAACACTCACAGATATACAAACATATATCCAGTCATTGATAAAGGACAAGCTATGAGAAATAATGTAATTGACTTAAAATAACATTGTGTATTGAACAAAGTATATTGAAGAATGTGGTGTCACAGGGAAGCAGAGGAACTAATGTCTGTACATTTATGTATGTTGCTTTACACCTGCAGGTTATTTGCCATTGTTAGGTATGTTGCTTTTCACATGCAACTCTGAGACTGCTATTCAGGTAATATGGGAAAGAATGAAAAGGGTATTACTATCTTGTTTTGTATAACATGTTTCATGAAAATTAGGCACTACACAAATATTTATTGCAAACATTCCTTTTGTTCTTTTTATTCAGCAATATTTCTGCTTTTGTAAAAAGTGATTTTGCATTAAATGTTATCATTGGTAAAGGCAGTGTTTCTCTGTGCCTTCTTTCAAGATGTATGTATTTTCATTTTGTTTGAAATATCCTTCCTTTTCATCCTAATAACTTACCTGAGTGGTAGCCACCTTACCTGCTATCAGAAAGACCACCAATAGAGTAAATTACCCTACAAAATTCTTTCTCTTGCTATGATTATCATAAACACATTCACCATCTATATATTTTTTCTTCCGTTTTTCTTTTTCTTACTCTGTCTTCATCTTTTTTGTTTTGTTTTGTTTTGTTTTGTTTTGTTTTGTTTTTTGTTTGTTTTGTTTGGTTTGGTTTGGTTTGGTTTGGTTTTGGTTTTCTCTGTTTATTCCCAGAGAGCCTTTTACCATTTAGATGATATCTACATTATCATGAAGAACAATTGATGTCTTTCTCTCTCATCAATTTATCACCAATTGAGTAAACTGATCCCTTGCTCTGTGGTGTGTGTGTATGGTGTGGTAATTACCCTACATGTAATTCTGATGAATTTTTCTCTAGTGGAGCTCTCATTGATGCAGATTTTGGTACCAAGACAGGTTCTAGAGAAACAGAATTTAAAGGAAAAGTTTTATGAATAGGTTCTGTGTTTCTGACATTGTTACCTAATATATCTAGATTTAAAGGCACTGATTATTCTATTTCCAGTGGTATAGAGGACACTGGATATCGATGTTAGCGTGTGGTAATAGAAATATGCAAACACCACTAGTAGATATTTCAAATCAAATATTTATATGAGATAAGGTTCTGGGTGCTCAAGCATTTGATACCCTAGAACATTTTCATACACTGAGGAGTATAATGAGATTGGCTGGTTACTCCTATATGTATGGGAGAAGTTGGGAAATAAAAAAGGATAAGCTCAGGACTTCAAATTTCCAACAGAAGGCATAAATTACCTGAAAATCTGCCCTGAAGAAACCTTTATCTCTTACAGGTGCAAGGTTGAGATTTCTATAGCCAAACCCAGAATCTCATCTTGCATGTGGTTGAATTATTATGAAAAAATAAATTAAGATATTATTTACTTGACACACAGAGCATAAGCAGGGGGAGTGGCATGCAGAAAGAGAGGGAAAAGGCAGAGAAGCAGGCTCCCTGCAGAGCAAGGGATGATGGGGACTCAATCCCAGGACCCTGGGATCATGACCTGAGCTTGAGCCACCCAAGTTCCCACATGTGGCTGAATTATAATACAAATAGAGTTCCCAGTCTTGTAGAATATGTACTGTTAAAGTGAAGGTATGGACTGAGAAGAAATGACATCCTGGAAAATGGAATAAGGGCATATGTGAAAATTCCAATGAAGCTGGGGATATAGAACCCCTAAATTCTGCTGAGTCATCTTTGCCTATAGAAGACTTTGCAACTCTGTCTGAGGAGATTAACTCTATTTTGTTTGGAGATATAAAATGGCCTCCTCTGGCCTTGCCAGACACTGTTGGTTCTCTTTAGGACCCACTCCTACTATTTCACGTTGTTTCTAGATCTATATCTAAACTCAAGTACCAGGAGATTCCCAAGGAGAAGTAGCAAGTATCATCTATGAGAAAGGGTCCTTACACATCAAAATAGCTACACAATCTTTCTAATTTATACAAAAAATAAATCTGGGTAATATGTTGTGGGGGGATAGATATTAAGAATGTGAGATGATGGAATGTCTGGGTGGTTCAGTGGTTGAGCATCTGCTTTCGGCTCAGGGCATGTTCCTGGAGTCCTGATATTGCGTCCCACATCAGGCTCCCTGCATGGAGCCTGCTTCTCCCTTTGCCTACGTTTCTGCCTCTTTCTCTGTGTGTCTCATGAATAAATAAATAAAATCTTTAAAAAATCCCCAAAAAACAAAAAAACAATTGTGAGATGATGATGTAAGGAAAAGAAAGTTAATTAAGGTCAAATGTATTGACATGGGTCCACTAGGCAGAAATTGTGGATTCAATGTTTCAGATTGAGGAATTCCAGATTCAAAATTTTAGACTGAAAAAAATTAGATTGAGGAATTAACTGATTGGTTGGGTGGCTGAAAATGAATAAAAAACTGGCCTACACTAAATAAAGATGAACTGCCAGAACTGCCTTTGTATACTATACAGGAAGGCTACTAAAGTTTTAGGGAGATGAGAATATTAGAAGGGATTTATCATGTAAGACCTGTTTACCCACTCCTGAAATTTCCAGAGGACACACTTTCCAAAGTGGCTGTAAGAAACACGTTTGTAAAGGGAGTCTCATATCCTTGAAGAGTTCTGTTGTCACTCTTCTATGTAGGTTGAAACCTATAGTGGAAACTACTGCCATCAAGCTGGCATCCCCAAATGCAGTGGAGACTGCATATTGGATAGCAGAATGTCAAGGCACAGTTGGTGGTACTTAATGATCAAAGCCAAGGTGATCATGGTTAGCACTGCGTAATGGATGACTGAAGCAGAGTAGTTGTCCGAATAACCTAACTCACAGAGGCGTCTGATGTTGGCTAGTATATCATGGAGTCCCTATAAGAGAAACAGATGGGCAGTCTAAGTCTAATACTTCTGATTTGATCTATGCAAGTGTATGAGTTCTAGGCTGGATGTACAAAGTCTAACTTGAATCATCAAAACATAGTCACTCTCCTTTTATTAGTTCCCAAACTTTAAGGAGTTTGTAGACCCAAATGAAGGAGAGGGTGCATCCCCTTCAGAAAGCACTGTGCTATAAGGAGACCTCTTACCGGGATCCCTGGGTGGCGCAGCGGTTTAGCACCTGCCTTTGGCCCAGGGCATGATCCTGGAGACCAGGGATTGAATCCCACGTCGGGCTCCCAGTGCATGGAGCCTGCTTCTCCCTCTGCCTATGTCTCTGCCTCTCTCTCTATGACTATCATAAATAAATAAAAATTAAAAAAAAGGAGACCTCTTACCATTTATCAGGGTGATTGTTTACTATGGAAAGAAAAATATTCAGACTTTGGGGAGGCTACTGGACACTTACTCTAGATTGACACTAGTTCTAGGAGGCCCCCACATATCACTGTGGTCAAAGAGTGAGAGAAGGGGCTTATGGAAGTCAGGTGCTCAATGAGGTTTTATCTCATGTCCCTGTCCTAGTGTACCCAGTTTATCCTGTGGTCATTTCCCCAGTTGAAGGATGTGCAAACAGGATAGACATATGCAATATTGGCAGAATTACCAAATTGGTTGCCTGAGCTGTGGAGTAAGCACTATTATTTTATAAAAGGCTAAGTTAAAGCAACTAGAATGGCCTTTGCCTAGAAAAAAAAGCAAACCAAAAGCAATGACACATTCCTGGAAGGACTGCAGAGGTTAGTGCCAGCATTAAAGCCTTGAGAGATGCAAGCGTAGTGATCCCCTAAACGTCTCCATTTAATTTGCTTATTTGGCCTGTGTAGAAAACAGATAGATCTTGGAGAATCAGAATGGATTATCATACACTTAATCAGGAGTGACTGCAATTGCAGCTGCTTTCCCAGATGTGGATTCACTGCTGGAACAAATTAACATATCTCATGGTACCTGGCTTGCAGCTATTGATCTGGGTTTTTTTTTTTTTTTTCTTTTTTTCTTAATACCTGTTAGTGAAGATCACCAGAAGCAGTTTCTTTCAGCTGGCAAGCTAGGAATTTACTTTCAGTGTTCTGTTTCAGGGGTATATCACTCTTTTATGTTACACCCTAACTTAGTCTTCAGTGAACTTCATCACCTATCCCTTCCAAAAGACATCATACTGATCCATTAAATTGATGATATTATGCTGGTTGGACCTAGTTAGCAAGAAGTAACAACTATTCTAGATGTATTGGCAAAACATTTGCATTTCAGAAAATAGGAAACAAATTCAACAAAAATTCAGAGACCTGCTACTCCAGTGAAATTTCTAAGGACCCAGTAGTGTTGAGTATGTCCCAATATCCCTTCTAAGGTGGATAATAAGATCCTGCATTGGCCCCTCATGTAACCAAAACCTGACTTAGTACTGAGTGGACCTCTTTCAATTTTGGAGATAATATATTTCTCATAAAATGTTGCTACTCCTGCCCATTTACTGAGTAATCCAAGAAGTTGTTAGTTTAGAATTTAAAATTCAAACTTTTGTTTGAATTGCTCTGCCTGTTGGGTCATAGATCCAGAAGATTCCATGATACTTAAAGTGGCAGTGCAGATAGATACCTCTAAGATGAATCACAACACAGATACTTGGAATTTGGGGCAAAGTGTTGCCATTATATGCCTATAACTATTCTCCTTTTGAGAAACAGACTTTGGCTTGCTACTGGCCTTTGTAGAGACTGAAAGCTTAGCCATAAGAGATCAGACTTAATCAGGACCTGAAGGTACAGTAAGACAGATGAGGAAACATCTTAAGTGCCTATGACCTCTATCCCTGTTACATTATTTTCTCTCTCTCAGTTTATGCCTACGACCGCATGGAGAGGTCCCTATGGCCATCTGAATAAAAGGGAAGAAACTTAGGCCTAGTTTACAGGTGACCCTACATGATATATAGGTATCACCCAAAAGCTTCCAGTAGTATTACTCTCCCCCTTTCTGGGACATCCCTAAAGAAGAGTGTATGAAACAAAATCCTCCTAATAGGCTTGACACCAAGCAATAAAACTAGTTGTTTGTTTTGCCTGAAAGGAAAAATAGCTAAAGATATGAGTTTATACTAGTGGCTAGAAGGTCAAGGTCTTGGAAAGAAAACGATTAGTAAAGTACTGACAAGGTATATGATATTTGCAAAAAAAAAAAATAAAAGTAAAGACATTTGTGTCTTATGTGAATTGACCTCACCCATTGACATCAATAGAGCAAGATTTTAATATTCAAGTGGATAGGATGACCTGTTCTCTGAAATGCAGTCAGTCTTTGTTCTCAATCAATCGTATTATTTTTTTCTCCCTCAATGGGATCCTAAACAAAATGGCCACAGTAAGCAGTGACAGAGGCTGTGCATGGGCTCAGTAACATGGATTTCCACTTATTGAAGCTGATCTAGCTACAATTACTGCTGAATGCCTCATCTTCTAGTAACAACAACCACTGAGTCCCTGATATGACACCATGCCCCAGGGGAGTTATCTGATGGTATGTTGATTACATTGGATAACATCTATCATGGAAGGGAAAGCACTTTGTTCTTCCTAAAATATATGCATACTCTCAATATGGATTTGGAATGCTTCTGCCAAAACTGCTGTCTGTGGACTTAAAGAACACCTTATCTCTCATGGTATTCCACACAGCATTTCTTCTGATCAAGGAACTCCACAGCAAAAGAAATGCAACATGATCCTTGATTTTACCAATCCTGAAGCAGCTGCCTTGAAAGAACTGTTGAATTTTTTTTGAAGACTTAGTTACAGTGCCAAGTAGGGAACAATATCTTATAGATTGGGGTCAATGTCCTCCAGGAAACTATATGTGCTTTAAATAATCATCTAATATATGATGCTATTTCTCTCATAGTCAGGATTCATGGGTTTAGTAAATAAAAAGTGGAGGTAGGAGTGACAACACTATTTTCTTTAGTGACCTAGTTTTTCTTTCCTTTCCCCATGACTTTATTATCTGCAAATTTAGAGGTTTTATTTCCAAAGGGAGAAATGCTGCTGCCAGGAAACACAATAATGATTCCATTAAACTGGAGGTTAAAAATTATACCAAGCCATTTTGGCTGATCAGGTCTCTGTACCAACAATCAAAGAGGTTGTTATCTCAGATGGTGTAAGTGATCTTCATAATTAAGTGAAAATTGGGCTACTACTAATGTGATTGAGGTAAGAAACAGTGTGTCTATAATACAGAAGATCCATTAGATTATCTCTTAGTGTTGTCATGTCCTATAATTAAAACCAGTGGAAAACAACAATAACTTAGTTCAGACAAGAATGGTAATGGTCAAGACTTGTCAGAAAACATTTAGGTTACCCCATAAGACACAGAACCATGCTAAAGTACTTGCTAGGGACAAAGAATAGGTGGAATGGGAAAGTAAGACACAATTATAAATACTAGTTCTGGCCACAGGACCTATTGCAGAATATCTATATCTATCTCTTCCCTTTCATTTCCTCTTATCTAAATAAAATATATTTATTAATTACAGTTAAACTTATATTACTGTATTTAATTTATTGGATGTCAAAGAGAAGAGTGAATGTCAGCCAAGCAATTTGCATTTGTTTGTTTGTTTGTTTATTTTTAAAATTTATTAATTTATTTTAGAGAGGATCTCAATCAGATTCCGCGTGGAGTCCAAACCTGACACAGGGCTTGATCCCATGACCCTGATATCACAACCTGAGCTAAACCAAGAGTCAGATGCTTAACTGATTGTGCCACCCAGGTGGTCTATGCATTGCTTTTAGGTAAAGGTTTAGTGCATTTTTGGCTATGTGCAGGATAGTTATATCATGTTAGGTAGAAGTATGACTTTCTTTTGTATCTATTAGGAGATGAAGTATTATTTATGGAACTAACTATGGGTTCTGAATTGACAATGGTGACTGTGATGGTCAGTAATGTTTGTCAACTCATCTAGGCTACAGCAACAATTATTCAGTTAAATGTGTTGCTGATGGTACCTGGGTGGCTCAGTTGGTTAAATGTCTGCCTTCAGCTTGGGTCCTGATCTCAGCATCCTGTGATTGAGCCTTCCTCAGGCTCCCCCCATCCATGGGAAGCCTGCTTTTCCCTCTCCCTCTGCCTGCTGCTCTGCCTGCTTGTGCTCTATCAAATAAATAAATAAAATCTAGAAACAAAGAAAGAAACAAAGAAACCAAAAAGAAAGTGTTGCTAAAAAAAGAATGTGTTGGTATAAACTTATTTTGTAGAAGTGACTGCTAGCCACAATCAGCTGACTTTAGGTTAAAAAAAAAAAAAGCAGAAAAAGGAAAACTATGCTCAATAATCTGTGTGAGCCAGATTCATTCTGCTGGAAGTTCTTAATTAAGAGCAGAGCTGAGGTATCCCTGATGAAAAATTCTACCTTGGACTTAAGCTTCAACTCTTGCCCAAGAGTGTCCAGCTTGTCTTCATGATAACTTTTCCCAAAGATTGTGACTTGTCTAGCCAGCCCTCACAGTTGCATGAGCCAATTCCTTGTATAAATATCTGTATATCTTTATCTATCTATATCTACCTATCAACTTACCTACTTATCTATCATAAATATATAACTGATTTTATTTCTCTGGTCAAGCCCTGGACCGATACACTTAGAAATGACAAAATGTTACTCTTTAACTTAGCAAAGTCTCAATGCTTTTGCTCTCCAACAAAAGACAAAGATTTTAGAATATTTTAAGGGAAAATGTTACGTTTTAACTATAAGTAATCTTTCATGAAATTTAAATCTGTTTTTCAGTCCTACACTATTAGTATTATTTTATACAGATATTTCTCTTTCAGATTTAGTGACACATCCTTTTTTCTTTTGCTTTCTTTTTTTCTTCTCCTTCTTCTTCTTCCTTTTTTTTCCCTTGCATTTAAGACTTTTCACCCAGGGTCTTGTTTCTGCTTAAAGTCCATCTTTAGGACTTTATGTTAATGAGGTGGCTAGTGAAGGAATGTTAGGTTAAAAAATTAAGAGAAGAAAGAAAGAAAGAAAGAAAGAAAGAAAGAAAGAATACAATTTGTTCATGCTTGATGTCAAATAAATTTACACCTAGAAATTCTCACAGCATATTCATTATATTATTCCACTAACCTTCCACATTTTATTTTATTCTTGAGAAGTCGGCTTCTCAAAGAATGTAGACCAAAGATTCTTGAAATATGATTCGTGAACCAACAGTATCACCATCAGGAGAGAAACTTACAAATGCAAATGATAGAATTTGCTAATACCTATTGAATCATCAAATCTGAGGGTGAGGCATAATAACCTGTCAACAGGTCCTCCAAATAATTGTTATGTAAGTTAGTTTGAAAAGTATTATTTTGATTAAATTGCAGCTGAATCTACTTTTTACTACTTTAAAAAGGTTTTCTTTAGTTTTGGTTTTGTGTTGTTCCTATGAACTGTTGAAATAAGAATTTGGTTTTATTCACACATCTTGAGGTTGATTGGTCTTCTCATGTCCAAGATTTTACCTTGGTTTTAGAGATTTATCTTGAAAATGCTCAGCCATTTTCTCCTCAAATATTGACTCTTTTTTTTTGCTCACTCCTCTCCTATTGAAAATGTAAGTAAATGTGCTCTTTTCCATATCCAAAATTTTCTCTATTTATGTATTTTTCCTTCATTCTGCATTGTTTTCTGAAATTTTTCTCAGTCGATTCACTTTTAGTTTGTTTGATAATCTATTCCATATATATGCATATATATGCACATATACATATGTATAATATCATTTTTTTTCACACATATCACCTAAAAGCTTTATTTTTGCTAGGTAGTTTTTTTATGTTTTCATTGCTGAAATTTTTATTTGTTTATTTATTTAGACAAATAAATACTAGTTATTTTAGAATTTATGTCTGATAATTCTATTAAAAGCCATGTATCTGGGCAGCCCTGGTGTTCCAGAAGTTTAACGCCTGCCTGGCTCAGGGTGTGATCCTGGAGTCCCGGGATCAAGTCCCATATCGGGCTCCCTGCATGGAGCCTGCTTCTCCCTCTTTCTGTGTCTCTGCCTCTCTCTCTCTGTGTGTCTGTCATGAATAAATAAATAAATTCTTTAAAAAAAAAGCCATGTATCTTTCTGCTTTCCTGCATTTTTAACATTGTTTTTGATGGGTATCATTTAGAATACCTTTTCCCTTGACTTTTGTAAGTTCTCATAGTACTACGACAATTTTTGAGGCACATTTGCTTGATGGCTTTTCTTTTGTTTCTGCCATGCACCTCAAGACATTAACTTTCAGGGAATATTTTAAATTAATGCTTGAAGTTTTTAAAATTCTATCCCCATGAGGTTTATTTGGGTGGCAAATCTTTTAAGAGGCCTGAATTGTGGTTAATGTTTCTTCAGTTTTCCTTCATACTGTGCTTAGAGCCATGGCAACTTTTTTTTTGAAGAATATGGAGTTCTTATATCTTGTTCAGCCTTAACCCAAACGTGGAGTCCTTTAGGAGTTCAGCTTGATCTAGGGAGGTCCTCTAACAGATCACCCATTTTCTATGGCCTTAAGGCTTTGACTTTTGTCACCTTGTCCTGGAAAGAATGACAAGCTAGGTCCTTACCGGCCAACATGAACAAATGACCTCAGAACAAAAGCTGTTTCAGGATTTATCCTCTGCTTCTCACTCTCCCTTATACTTTGGCCTTTAAGTCTCTTGCTAGGTTGTCCACTCTTTGATATTACCAAGCATTTTTACTAGTTTTCAACAACAGAGTTGTCTAATTATCTAGCACAACATATTTTGTAAAAGGAATTCAAAAGATTTTTGGCAGTAAATTTGACCATAGCTTCTGGAAATATTTCATGAGTCACATGGGAAAAGTAGTTACATTAAACCCATTTTGATTCTACATTTTATGATAGATCCATTCACTACCATATTCTCAAGTAATTTCTTGAAATTTTTTGTATCTGATTAAGATTTTAAACTTGTAAACTTTGATCTTGTATCTGTATTAGCCACTTTAATGTTGTAAGTCTGCCTATCTTCTATTAGAATGGTGTTTTCTAAACATTTCTCATTATGACTCTGAAATCTTCATCAATTAGAACTGATAAACTATAAGTCAGTTTTCATTGCATTATGAGTAGAGGAAGAGTTAAAGTGTGTGTGTGTATGTGTGTGTGTGTGTGTGTGAAAGAGAGAGAGAGAGAGAGTTAGTTCTATATATGTATAATAAAAAAATTATAATCATCTATACAAGTTGACTGAGTACATATTTATTTTAGGGTTAAACTCTCCTTCCAGCTAATATTTTCCATGTTTTCTGCCTGTTTCATATTCCAAACTGTGTTTGAAGTTTATAGTTTAAGGATAATTTATGAATCCACCCAGAATTGAAGAAACTTACAAAATTAGATATAATTTACCACTAGGATCTAGACATCTTCTTTGAGACTTGAGACTTGTGTTATAATCAGTCAAGTCCTACTCATTTCAGAGGCCAATTCATATGGAAGATTTTATAATCATGATCACTGGCAGATAATATGTTTCTTTGTAGAAAGAGTAAAAATTTTAGCCTATCCACATATTGAATTCATTTGAATAAATGGGATGTTACTTTGCTGCCACATCAGTTAAATTTATAATTTTGGTCTGATTTTTTTTTCTTTATCTCAGGACACTAATGCACTATGTTCATATTCTCTAAATTGAATTCTTTGGGTCTAGCTCAGGGCATAGCTGACCCTGTCCAAAATGACTATACAATCTGATGATGGATCTTTCTAGTACTATATTCTATCTAGGTTAGACAAATTATTTTCATGTAGGAAATTGTCCAACCCAAGTGTTTCACACTGCACAGAAATTATGACAGTAGAAAAGGCTAAAGCAATTTTCATGGGACAAAGCACATGAATCAGAAGCCAGCATCAAATTATGTTTCTTTACTTAACGAAAAGTCATCTTCAAATCGGATCTTCTTGTAATACCCAGTGAACTTTACACAGTAAGAAATTATTAAAATGGTTTCATCAGGAAATCTTTTGTAAAATTCCTGATATAGAACCTCATTTAGAAAGTACTTTATATATATGAGGTATTATTACTGCAGGAGTAGAAAAATATCCTACTTCATATATGATCTTATATTGAACCAAACAAAAATTTGTATAAACTTTAATTTTATCAAAAAAAAAACTTTAATTTTATCAAGTATTTTAACCTACATCACTTTTTCTTAAATTTTCATACCAATTCTGTGAATTATAACTGCAACTTAACTATGCACATTTAAGGAATAAATTAAATGAAATGAGCAAGGAAGCTAAATGCAACTGTCATACCACCTAATTCTACTTACATAGTTTACATATTATATTAATTTATATAGAATTGCTTTGATCTATGTGCTTTTTAGAAGTGGTGTGCTTTATTTCCAAATATTTGGGGATTTTCCAGCTACATTTTTGTTATTATTTCTACTTTAATTCCACTGAGGTTTGAGAATGTACTATGTATGATTTTTATTCTTTCAAAAATTTTGAAGTGTATTTTCTTGACCAAAATGTTATCTATCTTGGTGAATATTATAGCCAACCTTGGTGAGAATGTGGGTTTTGCTGTTGTTGAATGAATTATCCCATAAATAGATTAGATGAAGTTGATAGGCAATGTTGTTTGGGCCAACTCAATCCATACTGATTTTCTGCCGCCTTGATTTATGAATTAAAGACGGAGGTGGTGTTGAAGTCTTCAACTAAATAAAATAGTGGATTTTTTCTATTACTCCTTTCATTCACATCATTTTTTTCCTGATATATTTTGATTCTCTATTGTTCAGTTCATATATATTTAAGATTATTATATATTCTTAAAGAATTGATTCTTTGTGATTATGCAGTGTCTTTCTTTTTTGACAATTTTCCCCTTTTAGATATCTTTCTCTGAAATTAGTATATCTACTCAGCTTTCTTTTGATTAACATTAGCATGTTGTCTTTTTTCTCCATTCTTTGCTTTTAACCTATCTTGTCTTTATATTTAGTGTGGGTTTCTTGTAGGCAACATATTCTTGTGCGTTTTTTTTACCCCACTTTGACTATTTTTAATTAACGTACTTAGAACACTTAACCTTTAGAGTGAGTATTGATATATTTAGATTGTTATCAACCATGCTTGTAACATTTTTTATTCTTTGCCAAAGGCTTTTCCTCCCCTATCTTCTCTGATTTTCTTTCTTTTTTAAAATATTTTATTTATTTATTCATGAGAGACACAGAGAGAGAGAGAGAGGCAAAGACACACACAGAGGGAGAAGCAGGCTCCATGCAGGGAGCCTGACATGGGACTCGGTCCGGGACTCCAGGATCACGCCCTGGGTCAAAGGCAGGCGCTAAACCCCTGAGCCCCCCATGGATTCCCTCTTCTCTGATTTTCATTGAGCATCCAATATAATTCTATTTTATGTCTTCTCTTCATATATCAATTATAATATTTCAACAAATAGTACTTTTCCTAGGGTTTGCAAGACACATTTTCAACTAATCTAATTCAACTTTGAAATAACAGTATTTTGCTTCATGTGTGGTGCACATTATAACAAATTTTTCCCAAGTCCATCCTTCCATTCCTATGAAATTATGGTTACTTCACTTATCCATATTCTATAATCACTCATTATAGTATTATTTTCTTCAGCTATCTTTTAGATCAAATAAGAAGAAAAATAAAATTACTTGCCTATATTTATTCCTTCTCTGATGTTCTTTCTTTATATATAAGATTCTGACATATAAATTTTCAATATAAAGAAAACCATTTAATATTTTGCAGTGAAGATCTGCTAATGATGAATTCCCTCAGTTTTATTTGTTGAAAAAAATCTTTATTTTTCCTTCCCTTTTGAAAAACTAATCATTGGACATAGAATTCTAGACTGATGGCTTTTTATTTTTCTTTCATCATGTAAAATATTTAATTTTACTTCTTTCTTGTTTGCATTATTTCTAACAAGTAACTTATAATTATTATTTTTATCCCTCTCTAGATAAGATGTTTTTGTCTTTCCAAGAATTCTTTCAAGATTTTTCTCTTTGTTTTTGATTTTTTGGAGTTTGAATATACTATTCCTAAAAAACAGATTTTGGAGTATTCTAAATTGGTATTTTCTGAGCTTCATAGATCTCTGGTTTATGATATGTCAATAATTTTGAAAAATTCTTAGCCATTATTATCCAAATATTTCTCCTGATTTGTTTTCTCTTATCCTTTTGGTATTTTAATTACATAATTGGAACTTTTCCTACAGTTCTTTCCTGTTCTGTTTTTCCATTTTTTTGTCTTTTAATTTCAGGTCAGCACTTTCTAATTACCTACCCTCAATTCATTGTTTTTGTTTTAGCTTTTTTTTTTTTTTTTCAGGTTTCTACTTAAGTACCCACAAGCTTACTGATCTTTCTCTGCCAGCGTTGGTTTCCTGTGAAGCCCATCAAAGGCATTTTTTATTTCTATTGCAGCATTTCTGGTTCCTAGCATTTCCTGTTCATGCTTTCATAAAATTTCAATTTCTCTCCTTATATTACCTATCTGTATACATAGTCTACTTTTTCCATTAAGAGTCTTGAGCATGTGCATCATTATTTTCATATCTTGCGGTGATAATTTCATCATCTGTGTTAATCTGAGTTGGTTCTGATACATGTTTTGCCTTTTTAGATAGTTTCATTTTTGACTTTGATGTGCTTTGTTATTTGTTATTGAAAGCCA
Source organism: Vulpes lagopus (assembly GCF_018345385.1). Taxonomy (NCBI): domain Eukaryota; kingdom Metazoa; phylum Chordata; class Mammalia; order Carnivora; family Canidae; genus Vulpes; species Vulpes lagopus. The sequence continues at coordinate 92,057,718 of NC_054828.1, read as the reverse complement.
GAAATGTCATATCAAGTAACAGGGCCTGTTATTTCAACTAGTATTTGACTTTATTTTTTATATTTGTTGTATTTTATATTATAGTTGCTAGAGGATAAAATATTCTCTAGTGCTCTTGTTTTCTGTCTCCTCTCATTTTCAGTTTTCTAAATATTTCTCAAAGGGAGTCTGTGTCTTGTATGTAATTCTTTCATCTGCAATCCACTCTTATATCGAGTAGGGTGGTAAAGTGTGAGGAAGTGGTCCCATTTCATGATGTTCTAATGAAATTACAAGTGTTTAGTGGACATATGTCTTTGGCCTATGACTTTAACAATTGTATGTTCTTTTATAGTTTCCTCCATCCCTATTGATGAGACAGGAAACCTAGAAACTGCTGGAGTGTGATGAAAACCCTAGAGCTCTAGGACTTGGCTCTTCTAAAACATTTACCTTGGAGATTAGACCTTTGTGATGGAGAACACTCTTTTTCTCCCCTTATTAGTACCACATGAGGATCTTTCTTGACTAAATTTTCACTTTATGATTTCACATTAAACATAGTGTTGAGGCTATTTCACACCAGCAACTTTGGGAACAGACAGCATCCTCTCCTGTTTTATGTAATTATTAACATGTGTCTTTACTTTGCTATCAAATTTTTATCACTTACATCATTGTTTTATTTTGGCTACTCTGCCAGTGTGCACTGAAGCTGAGATTTTTAATTCCCCAGGAATACTGCTATTGATAGGGTCATTTTTCTTCAAAGCTAAAGTTTCAGAAGTCAGACAGACTGGGCTTTGAAGTTTGTCTCCTCTGTCTACTTATTATATGACTTTATACAATGTATTTAATTATATAAACATAATTTCTTTCATCTGTTTTATGGGTACACCAATAGTATCTACTCTATAAGGCTTTTGTGAAGACTGCAGAAAATAATCTAATGGGTTTAAGTTAATACCATTTATTTTTCATTTGTGGAAATATGGCAGATTTTTAAATGGAATTATTCAATTTTTAAGATTTTATTTGAGAGAGAGAGAGAGAGAGAGAGGCAGAGACATGGGCAGAGGGAGAAGCAGGCTCCACGCAGGGAGCCCGATGTGGAACTCGGTCCCGGGACCCCAGTATCATGCCCTGGGCCAAAGGCAGGCATTAAACTGCTGAGCCACCCAGGATCCCCCAAAATATTTTATAGAACATTTTTTTTTGTAAGCTCTATGCCCAAAATTGGGCTCGAACTCCCAACCCCGAGATCGAGAGTTACATGCTCTATTGTGTGAATCAGCCAAAAACCTGTATATAAATCACTTTTAAATAACTGGTTTACATATCCAAATCATGATAAATTTAAACCAAATTTTTGATAACTTCATTTTCTTCTTAGTTTGAGCAGAGCGACACTGAAGAAGAATATGCTAGTTATGTATTCCAATAATGATAAGGGACTGATCATAAGGTTAAATTTAAAAAAAATTAAGAACAGGACCTCAAAGTCATTTTTAGAGAGGGTTCTATAAAATAATATGTAAATTTTTAACAATATGTAAAATTTATAAAAATGATGTGTTTTTCTCCAATTACAGTAAGTTAATGTTTCAGAAAACATACCTTTTTGCTAGGGGGATAGGATACAATGACCCACTTGTATACAATGAAAAATCATGCTTTTGATTAATTTAATCCCATCACTTAGTTTCCACAGAAATGCATTTTGAGAATTGGTGAGAAATGTACCTTGGGGGAGTTCAGCATGTGAATTATATTTCAATAACATTGAGCTTCATTAAAATGGCCCAGTTCTCAATCCATGTATAATTAAAGTATATCTGGAGTAGTAATATTACACCGTTTCATTTGTATTCCAATTAACATTTTGCATCTTGCTTTTAGACCTTTCATTACAAATGGATTGTCAAAGTAAATGAGGTGGCTAGTTTCCTATATTTAGCAACATATAATTTTAATTTGTACTTTCCTGGTGAAAAAAATTATGAACAATTGTCATCACTAGTGATAAAAACTGAGAAAAAAAGAGTGATATAAAAATCCCCAATTTCTTGTGTTCATCTTCCTTGACAAAACCCTCTGACTTCATTTGCCTCAATTATAGAATCAGTGTCTTAAATTTGATTGGAACTTGAAGTTACTTTTTGACCCAGTGTAGTAAGCCTCAAGTTTTAATGTCTTAGGAATATTATTTAAGAAATCTCATTGACATAGTCTTAAATATCTTCAATGAAAATGAAATGAAAATGAAAATATATGCACTTTGTGATTTTAATCCCAGAAAGATTTTTATGGCACACCTGGAGGCACCATAATATATATGTATATAAGTTCTAAGGATTAAATACGCTAATATTTATAAAAGAATTAGGCCAGTGCTTATAATTATATCAAGGGGGGGTGTTAGCACTGTGTTGTCTTTACCTCGCATCCTTGTTTTTAGGAATTATTAATTATTCACATTAACTAATATTCCTAATGTAATTTTTTGCTAGAGAAAACGTTATCACTACAGGAAGTTTTAAAAAGCAAGTCTATAAATTATCAGAAAGGAATATGGAATGTGGATAGACAAAAGAGCATTGATAGTGTTACATCTCTTTAACTAGTTCAAGTAGCTATGAAGGATGCCAGATGACATCATTGTCTTTTAATTTGTTGAATTTATTAACAAATTACTAAAAATTGAATTCATTTTGGTTTACAAATCAGAAGAGCTTGAACACTTAGCTGTTCAGTAGCTGCAGTCACTTCCCTTTGGTTTTGTTTTTCTGTTTTCTTTGTTTTTCTTTCTTTCTTTCTCTTTCTTTTTTTTTTTAATTTTTTATTTATTTATGATAGTCAGAGAGAGAGAGAGAGAGAGAGAGAGAGGCAGAGACATAGGCAGAGGGAGAAGCAGGCTCCATGCACCGGGAGCCCGACATGGGACTTGATCCCGGGTCTCCAGGATCACGCCCTGGGCCAAAGGCAGCGCCAAACCGCTGTGCCACCCAGGGATCCTCTCTTTCTTTCTTTCTTTCTTTCTTTCTTTCTTTCTTTCTTTCTTTCTTTCTTTCTTTCTTCTTTCTTTCTTTCTTTCTTTCTTTCTTTCTTTCTTTCTTTCTTTCTTTCCTTTTTCTTTCTTTTCTTCCTTCCTTTCTTTTATTAATTATTTCATGTCTTGTCACCCTCTTCCCGATTATATAGTACTTATTGATGATTTCAGACTTATGTAAGTTAACTTTCCAATAACCTGGCGTCTTAATGCACTGGCCTCTACTACAAAGATGATGCCCTTCATTCTAGCTCGCATACTATATAATAGATAAGCCCCAGAATGTGATATGATCATAACTATGACATTACAGTACCTTAATCTCAATTACCTCATTTTGTGACCATCGCCTTTTTTTTTCTTTTTCCCACTGATATTCTGACCCCATGGCCCACAACTCATTAACTTAAGCAAATTTTTCCTTTCCTTTTTTTTAAAGCTTTATTTACTTTGAATGAGAGAGAGAGACAGACAGACAGACATGAGTGGGAGGGGCAGAGGGAAAGGGAAAGAGAATTGCAAGGAGATTCCATGCTGAATGCAGAGGCCTACATAGGGCTCAATTTCATGATCCTGAGATCATGACCTGAGCTGAAATCAAAAGTTGGATGCTTAACTGGCTGAGCTACCCAGGCACCCCTAATTTTCTATAGCATCATGTTTGTGCCTTCACTTTCTGCCATGCCAAGTTTACATTCTATAGTCAATAATTGTAAACACTCTCCTATACTTTTCAGTTGTGTTCGTTCTTTTCCTCACTGTATTTGACCAAACATTAACTCTAACAACCCTGGAAAAAAATCAACTCACGCTTGAGTTTCTGCTCACTCTAAGCCAGAATCCACACCTCTAAATGTGAGTAGATGACACTCAACTATACTGATTGGTCTCATTAACCTCAAATTTGTCTTTAATGTTCCACTATAATAAAATAATAATAATAATAATAATAATAATAATAATAATACCATTCCTTAATCCAATCAGTCCCCTATTTGCCTAGATACCAATTTCTTTTCTCCTCATACCTTCAATATTTTTCCTCACATTATTGCTCTCAGATAATCATCCGAACTTCTATTTAATTGAAAAAACAGAAATTATAAAACAGATTTCTACTAGTACATCTGGCTATGCATTAGTATTTGTAACCATATACTTCCTTTTCTCTTCTGAATTATAGCAGCTGTTCTGCAGTTTGAAATAGTTCTTTCCTGTATCTTCCCTTTTTGTCCACTGAATGATTATATGATCTTTTTCAGAAAAAAAAAATCAATTCCTTCCTTCATCAGGCCAAATGGTAATAACACGTGTGTTTTATCAACCACTTCCATTAACCTCTCCAGTTATTTCCACTGAATATCAATTCTGTTTTATTATTCCCATGTTTAAAGCATTACCAAGGGAAATTTATCATATTAAGAAGCATTATGTTTCCTTTTGTCTGTTTTTAGAGCAGATCCATTCCATGAACTTTTAACCAACTCAGATCACAGTCTTTGCTGTTTGAAACATTCATGCATAATTTTGCATTGAAAATAGATACTTGAACATATCAGTATGGTTTTATTTATGTATTTGTTTATTTATTTATTTATTATTTATTTATTTATTTATTTATTTATTTATTTATTTATTATTGTATTCATTTATTTGAGAGAGAGAGAATGAGCAGGATGGGTAAGGGCAGAGGGAGAGGGAGTAACAGGCTCCCCACTAAGCATGGAGCCTGATGTGGGGCTCAATCCCAGAACCCTGGGATCATGACCTGAGCTGAAGACAGACACTTAAATGAACCATTAGGCACGTCTTTATGGTTTCAAGTTTTCTTTTCACTTATATTCTTGAGTGTACCAGAAGCTTCTTTTGTTTGATCTTATTTTTATATAATACTTAGAGTCTATGTTAATAGCTGTTCTTATGTGTTAATTCAGTATTTTCCACTTCTTTCTACTTAATTTTAAGTGCAAAGTACTCCTAATTGGGGAAGTTAATATTTTGAAGATAAAAAAATCCCACTCTTTGACAACACTTCTTGTTTTGTGGTCATATCTTTATTTTGCCTTCCTTTATAATTCTTCCTTTTTCTAGATATTAAATTGTTGGCTGGCCATTTTCTTTCAGTATTTTGAATATATTTTCAAACTGCCATTTGCACCTCACTGCGTCTGATGGTGAGTCAGGTGTTAATCTTATTGTTTATTCCTTCCATATAATGAATCATTATTAACTTTCTTCATTCAAGTTTTTCTCTCCGTCTGGCTTTCAAAACTTTAACTATGATTTGTCTATGGGTTGCTTTATCATGTATCCTATTTGAAATTGTTGAACCTTTTCATGTGTGCATAAGTAATTGTGTGTGTAATGAATGTTTTTCATATATTTAGGAAGTTTTAGGCCATTATTTTCTCATTTTTTTTTTCTATTGTCTCTCTGTCCTGTCTTTCTGTGATTCTACTTATGTGGAAATCAGTATGCTTGATGATGTTTTAAGCCTCCTTTTTTTTTTTTTTTTTTTGTTCTTTGTTACTTGACTCTTTCTTTTTTAGATTGGTTACTTTCTATTGATCTATCCTCAACTTTAGAGATTCTTTCTCTGATGGCTAAAATCTCTTGAACACCTTTGGTGAATTTTTAATTTTAGTTACTGTAATTATTTTTTATGGAGCTACATTTGAAAAACAACATTATATTAGTTTCTTTTTTTAAAGATTTTGTTTATTTATTCATGAGAGACACAGAGAGAGTCAGAGACATAGGCAGAGGGTGAAGCAGGCTCCCTGTGGGGAGCCCAATGAGGGACTGGATCCCAGGACTCTGAGATCATGACCTGAGCCGAAGGCAGATGCCCAACCCCTGAGCCACCCCGGCATCTCTATATTAGTTTCTTTCTTTTTAAAAAATATTTTATTTATTTATTCATGAGAGACACAGAAAGAGAGAGAGAGAGAGGTGCAGAGACACCGGCAGAGGGAGAAGCAGGCTCCATGCAGGGAGCCTGATTCTATATTAGTTTCTAATGTACAACACAATGATTTTATATTAAGTTATTTCAACTTTAGCTCCATAATTTTCATTTGAACTTTCTGCATGTGTAGTTTCTATCTTTTTATTAGAATGTTCTGATGAGCCATGATAATCAGATTCCCTTTATTTTTAAAGATAGTTTTTTTAAAAATTTCTTTAATCGTATTTATAATAGCTGTTTTTCAAGTCTTTCTCCACTAGGGTGATAAAAGGCACAACACTGGGAATATAGCCAATGATATTATAATAGCATTATATGGTGACAGATGGTGGCTACACTTCTAGTAATCATAGCATAATGTATAGAGAAGTTGAATCACTAAGTTGTACACTTAAACTAATATAATGCCATGTGTCAATTATACTCAAATAAAAAAAATAAAAAAGTCTTTGTCAAGTCCAATATCTTCCTTACTTCAGAGGTAGTTTCTATTGACTGTTTCCCCCCTCTCTTTGTGTATGATACACACACACACACACACACACACACACACACAAACCCTTTCTCTCTTTTTTTTCATGTCTCAGAATTTTTGTTTTCAAAAATTAGATATGTTTGATAATGTACTGTAAAAATTATTTTTAATCCCTTCAGCACTATTGCTGTTGTTGATGTGTGTGTGTGTGTGTGTGTGTGTGCAGTCACTTGCATCTACCAATTCTGCGAAGACTCTTTCCCCCATAAGTGCGGACTCTAATATCTCTGGTAACATTTTATTTTAATTACTTTTTTATTTTTAAGCTTAGATCCCTATGAGGTGGTATTGGATCAAATTAACTTAATGGTAAGCCAATGATTAGTCAATCTGTCTTAAACATCATGAGTCAGTAAGGCTTCCAATCATTGCCAATGGATCTGTTTGTAGATTAAGAATTGCATTCTAAGGTTAATGGGTTTACAAATTTGTCCTGACTTTTAATTTGTATATTCACAAGGTCTCTTATTTAGTCAAGAAATATTAGTTTATTAGTGACCAATCTGCTTATTTTTTTGGAAAAGATTTTATATATTTATTTGAGAGAGAAAAAACAAAGGTGTGGAGGGGCAGAGGGAGAGAGAAAGAAGCAGATTCCCTACTGAGCAGGAAGCCTTGGTGGGGGTGGAGGGTAATGACTTGATCCCAGGACCTGGAGGTCCGTAAGACCCAGAGATCACAACTGGAGTTGAAGGCAGATGGCCAACTGACTGAGCTATCCAGGCACCCCAAGGGACCAATCTACTTTTGAGAACACCAGAGATACCTAGAATTTTAACTGAACCCTCTTTGAATATTATCCTCTCCAAGAGTTCTTATCAAACTTATGGCTGACCTTTCACTTGCCTGAATGAGTATGAAGTCTTAAGTTAACTCTGATGATGACTTTTCCTGATTGTCACTGAAATCACTATTATTCTCAACAAATGTTTTCAGGCATGAGATTTTTTTATACCATGATACTAATAACATTATCCTCCTAAGGCAGAAGTTGGTAAAACTCCCAGCATGCTCCATCTTAGCAGAAATTCTATGCCATAGAACTAGAAGGAAATTTAATGAAATTATTCCCAAGCCAAATTACCACATAGTTCCACTCTTCTTATCAAGATTCCATAGATTTTTGTAAATAAATCTATTCTCGATTTGTGTATGCCTTTTGGTCAATTTTCTAAGTTTAAATGCCTGTTTTTGGCACTTTTATCAAATTCATTCACTCAGCCACTCCAAAATCCCTGCTGCTCTCCATTCATTCTTAAAATGACTGTATCAGTTAATGAACTGTGGCCTTCTTGGAGGACAGGACTATATATCACTTACACATGTAACCCCAACACATAGTATTAATGTTTGTTAGATTTTCTCCAATGTTTAGTAGAATTGAACACACAGTTTCTGTTAATCAAATAGGCATTAGCTATTAGGCTTGATTAGTGAACTAGCAATATCAGGCCATGGCAAAAATAATTTGTTTATCTCAATCAAAATAATTCTTAATTTTTGTATTAGAAGGCAGACTTGTATTCAGTTGTTCCAATATGTTAACCAATTCATTTTTATGACAAAAGTGACAGAGTTAATTATTTTCAAGATTGAGTTTCAATATTTTGGTATGATGTATCATAGTTCTAGTAATGCTGTTTATAGAGAACTCTTATTTAAATATAGCCTAGGAAAGGAGCCTACATTGAGTAAGTTTACTGGTTTTAATACCTGTAATTAAGTACTTCCTTGCTGGAATTTGTTTCTAGAGGAAATATTTACATCTTGTAATGAGCAATTAATTGAATTAGAAAACCATGGGAATAATATCATAAAATATCTTAATTTAACAAACCATATTATATTGTTTTGTTTTTTATAACATTCTATTCTATATTATTTTATTTTTATTCCACATATCTTTGATATGGATATTTAGAATCTTAAATGAACATATTTGTAAGCTCTTAAAATGACTTCCTTTGGCTTTCTTAAATATTTGGGCATAGAACAGCTTATTGAGCACATCTTAAGAATCAGGACTATAAAAAAAAAGAATCAGGACTACATCCTATTTTTCTAAAAGAAACTTAAATTTTGACATAGATGTGAAGATACATTCAACACATCTGGGATTACTATTTATTAAAAGTAAATATGAGGCTTATCAATTTTTACTGGAGAATGCAGACATGCTTTTGCATTGATAAGAATATCTTATGTCAAGAATATAATAAGTATAGAAAGAGTGAAACAGAACAAACAAACTGTAAACAGGGAGATATAAAATGCTGTGCTTTGGGGAAGCAATATGTACACAAAGCAATATGACAGATAGATATATATCTATATGTGTGTGTATTTTGGTTAAAATTCTCTAGTGATCCTGGATCAACTTTTGTATCAATTCCCAACAACCTGTGATGACTTACAATAGTCCAGATGATCTGGCCTCTGACCATTTCTCATCTCCTTCATTTTTTAAAAAAAGATTTTATTTATTTATTCATGAAAGACACACAAAGAGAGGCAGAGACATAGGCAGAGGGAGAAGCAGGCTCCCTTTGGGGAGTCTGATGTGAGACTCAATCCCAGGACCCCAGGATCATGACCTGAGCCAAAGGCAGATGCTCAACCACTAAGCCACCTAGATGCCCCTCATCTCCTTCTTTTCCTCACTGAAGTTCCTACAGCAGTAGCCTTCTCATTTCTTTGAACAGTAAAGGTTCTCTCCAGCCTCAGGGATTTGGAACTTGTGAGAATAATATTATCTCCTACGGTTAGGTATCATTTGTCTCTATCTCCAAGAGACCTTCCCTGAACTACCACTTGCCCATGATCCATCACTCTTTATCAGATAATTTTTTTCTATGACAAGACTTATAACTCTCGGGTATAATAGTACTTATTTATTTTTATTAGTTTACTGCTTCATCCTACTCCACTGGAAAGTAAAAGCTTTGAGAATAAGAAACTTTGGTTCTTGATCAATTCCAGACACATAACTGACATCAGTAAAATTTTGCTGAATAAGTGAGGAAAGACTAAAAATAAAACAAAATTAAAAAAATAAAAGCAGAGAAAAAGGAATATAGTTGCAGATGTGTAAATGGGAAATGTGCTCAATATATTTGAAAATCTAGTAAATTTAGTGCTTTTGCAGGTAAATGTAGGCCAATAATGCATAATACACTGGAAAACCAAGAATAAATCAGTTGATGAATAACAAAGTTGACATTAAGTTTAAACTATTTTGGGTAAGGATTTCGATGAAAATTTAGATTTCAAGTAATTTTCATGTTACACAAAATGTGTTCAAGATACTAAAAGATGAAAACTCTTACAGTTGATTCTAAAGGCCAACAGAAAAAATAAATGACAAAAAGGAAACTACATATTAATTTTGTTAATTAAAATATTATCAAACTTGAACATAAATTTGTTAAAAGGCTAATGTATCATGATATAGTTGCATTTTTCCCAAGGAGCCAAAGATATTTCAGTATTAGAATATCTGTAATTGTTATGTTCTATCTTAACAGAATAGAATAAAAAGTCATATGCTTATTTAAACTTTTTTAAATTAACATAATTCAAATGAGAAAATTAGAATTAAAATATATTTATTAACTTGATAAAGGATGCTTATTAGATTAGGCATCTGTACCTTAAATTCCCTAGGTTTAAAGTATAAATGGCCTAAAATGTAGTTGATTAAAGATTAGAGGAACTAATGAATCATTAGTACAAAATATAGTATCTAGCACATGATAAATACTAAAAAACAAAACAAAATGATTGAATAAATCATAGACAGTACTGAACCCTACCTATACTATGTTTTTTTCTACACCTACAAAACTGTATACATACAACCCTACATATACTGTTTTTTTTCTGTATATACATAATTATGATGAAGTTGAATTTATAATTTAGGCACAGTAAAAGAACAGTAATGATAATTATAAAATAGAAAAGTTATAACAATGTACTGTAATAAAAGTTATGTGAATGTGGCCTCTCTCTCAAAATATCACATTACACTTTACTAATTCTTCTCCTTGTGATGATGTGAGATGAAAAAATGCTTTCATGCTGAGATGATGTGGGGTGAATGATGTAGCCTTGTGATATACCATTAGGCCATTATTGACCTGTCTATTCATCAGGAAGAGGATCAAGTGTTTCTGGACCACAGAAAGCAAAACCGTGGATAAGGAGGGAACTACTATAATGCTGAATTTTAGAAATCTGTTAAGAATCATTCTGCATCTGTTATGTAAGTTTTACCTTTGAACAATGTGAGAGTTATGGGTGTCAGCCCCCTGTGTAGTTGAAAATCCATGTATAATTTTTGACTTCTCAAAAATGTAATTATTAATACTCTACTGTTTACTAGAAGCCTTACCAATAACATAGTTGATTAACACATTGTATGCTATTATATACTATATTTTTATAGTAAAGTAAGCCACAGAAAAGGAAATATTAACAAAAATCTTAAAGAAGAGAAAATAGATTTATAGTACTGTTATAAAAAATCTACATAAAAGTGGACTTACACAGTTCAAACCTGTGCTGTTCAAGGGTCAACTGTAGTTTGTTTTAGCACTCTCTCATTATTATGGAGAATATTATACACTATTTGTTAGATTAAGCTTGCTAATGTGTTCTCCAAATTTCCCATATCCTTATTAACTTTCTGAATTGCTAGGTCTATTGATTACCAAGAAATTTTGTCAAAAAATACTGTTCATTACGAAGACAAATTCATCATTAATTAATTAAAATGGCATTTTTGCTCTTTTTTTTAAGTAGATGCACATAAATTTAGAATTGTTACATTCTGATGAACTGAAACTTTTATTTTTAATTTTTTATTATTTTAAAAATATTTTATTTATTTATTTGAGAGAGAGAGAGAGAGAGAGAGCAGAGAACATAAGCAGGAATTGGGGGGAGAGAGAGGCAGAGGGAGAAGCAGACTTCCCCGTGAGTGAGGAGCCCTATGCAGGGACTCAGTCCCAGGATCCAGGATCATGATCTAAGCCAAAGGCAGATGCTTTACCAACTCAGCCACCTAGGCACCCTGAACTGAAACTTTTAGATAGCTATGTTCTCTAGAAAGGATAAATGTTTCCTTCTCTCAATACTATTTAATTCTATGAATATGAATATATATGTGTGTATATATATCTATATACATATATGTGTGTGTGTTATTTAGCTGTATACATTAGTTAGTTGGCATTATTGTTAAGTCCTTCATAACTATTAACACAGTTAGTGTTACCTAAATGCACACTTGGAGAATCCTGGATCATACTATTATATAAATTCATACCTTAATTGTTTATAAGTACCAGGTTATGAGTACAAAATCTCAAGAAATATTATTTTCATAATCTTTGCACAAAGAATCAAGGATGACTTAGTCAGTTCACTATGTCATATTCTTTTCCTGTTGAGCATAAATTTCCTAACTTTATTTCTCAAAGACTGTGATTTTAAACATGATCCTGTTTCAATGAACCCACCAGACATGAGCCCAAAGCTCCATACCTATTCAGTTGTTAAACTCAGAGGCACCACTTCCTTGGATTTTATAACCCACTCTTTTCAGTCATATTTTAGAGCTTTTTTTTTATTTCTTAGCAAGCTTTATTTATAGTCTCCTTCTATTCTTCTATATCATAAGATTTCTCCTATTGTCTTGGGATATTAGCTGCACATGTAAAAAAATGATATTAACTGAGCTATAAAAATCATTTCTATATGCTTTACAGTATTTTAAAGTTTTCAAGAAGTTTAAGCCCATATCCATTAATAAATTATAATGACTTTAGACAATGGAAGTCTATATGTCAGTTAAAAGTATAAGAAATATCTCTGTGATCTTTGTAATATTTATGTGAAAAAAGATCAACATGTTAGGCATGATTCATTTATATGAAAGGGAAAATATATAAATATTCGAATTTGTGTATACTTTGCATAATATTACACCATAAAATATCTAGAAGACTAAATATTTGTATATGTGGTATAAAGTGAGGAAGAGTAAATAAAAGGAAGAGGAGAATCAAGAAGGATATTTTTCACACTTGCCATATATTTTTCTGATAATTTTGATCTAAATATATACACATTTTTAGTTTTTCAATATGTCTCAATATGCAATAATAGTCAAGATTAGACATTTTTGAAACCTGACTCCACAATATGTAGTGTATTTTTAGTTAGTCCTGTAACATCTCTGTGGCTCACTTGGTTATTGTTAGATGAAGAAGATGCTAATATCCCAGTTCATAGTGCTGCTATGAAGAATACATGAGATAATACATGTACAAGTATTGAAGGAGCCCAGGACACCTGGGTGGCTCAACAGTTGAGAGTCTGCCTTTGGCTCAGGTCATGATCTTCGGGTCTTAGGATTGAGTCCAGCATCAGACTCCCCATAGGGAGCCTGCTTCTCCCTCTGCCTATGTCTCTGCCTCTCTCTGTGTCTCTCATGAATAAATAAATAAATTTTTTAAAAAAGGAATAGAGAGAGCCCAATCACCATTATACTTATATGTCTCTCAATATTTTCTTAAGTAAAACAATTGTAAATGATTTTTAAAATTACATTTTGGGCTGTATATAAAATATAAGTGCCACAGAGGTAATCATCACATCAACAAATAAAGGCAGGCCTTAGTGTTGTAAATTTATTGTTTTCTTCTCATGTCTAGAATAATGCAGGCTTGTAGCCTCCCAATCACAGAGGCTAGACCTAGTTGTATAACAGATTAGGCAATATAATCTGAATAACCAAGACTGTATATCACAATCTCAAATATGTTCATTAGAATAAGACCAAGGTAAAATAGCAATTCTGGATAAGTATTAGAGGCTCATCAACTCAAATGTATTACAATAAATAATTTTGGAAGAGCATAATATGTTACTTAGCATTTACAAATGATAGTATTTTAATTTCAAATGTCTAGTCTATTTTTTTAAGACCTTCAGAAGGAATTTGCTATGTCAGGTTAAAAAGAGGTCAATGGAAGTCACAGAAAAGAAAGCAATTTTAGTAAAGAACATTCTCACAATATATATACACTAGAATTAGCTACATCACATTAATCATTAAAAAAAGAAAAAAATAATAATACCCACAGCCACCTCAGTTTAGATTAGGGATTACAATGTTTAGTGTTAATGCTTATCATTCCTTCTTATTCTATTTTGTTTTATAATAAACTTCTATATATATGTGTGTGTATTATGTTTATATATGTATATATACACACACACACACACAATGAAATTATTACTACAATCATCTTAATCAGCATCTCCATCTCCTCACATAGTGCCTTTTTAAAAACACCTAAAAACTACTCTTAGCAAATTTACAGTATAGAATACAACATTATTAACTTTAATCTCCATGCTGTACATTAGATCCCTAGAACTAATTCACCATACATAACTGCATCTTTGTACCCCTACAGCCAACATCTACCCATTTGCTCTACACCTCTCTGATCCTGGTAACTACTATTCCACTCTGTTTCTATGTATTCAACTTATATTTAGTTTCCACATATAAGTAAGATCATGCGGTATTTTTCTTGCTGTGTCTGGCTTATCTTACTTAACATAATGTTTTGTAGGTTCATCATGTTATTGCAAATGACAGGATCTCTCTTTTTTAAGGATGAATTTATATACATATATATTATATATGTATATATATATTATCCATTCATCCATAGATGGGCTTTCATATTGTCTCCATATTTTGCCTATTGTAAATAATATAGCAATGAGCATGGGAGTGCAAATATTTCTTCTAATTATTAATTTAATCTACTTTGGATATATACCCAAGAGAAGGGTTGCTGGAACATAAGGTAGTGCTATTTTTAATATTTTGAGGAACCTCCACATTATTTTCCATCATGGTTAATTACATTGCCACCAATAGTGTACAAGGGCTCCCTTTTTTCTACATTCTCACCATTTGTTATCATTTATTTTTCTGATAATAGCCAAATGGTCTCATGTTGTTTTCCTTCCACCGTACATTTCATTAAGCACCAAAGCTCAGAATGTAGAGGTTGGTGAGTAGTAAAACTTTATGGAGATACACCTTGATTATTTACTGACTCTGCCAAGATTGACTATGCACATATTTAATCAGTGAGACTAGGAAAAAAGTTTCTGAATTTACTTGAAAACAACTTTAAAGAGTACAAGTACTCCATAGAATATCATAGTTTTATCCATGTTCTGTGATTCTAAGATACATAGAAGTAATCAGTTACTACCAATATCCATATGATTTAGTAAATTGTTTTATTTATGCAAATTGTTTTTAGTACAATAAATTTCTTGACTTCAAAAATTTTTTCCATGCACCATTGAAATATGAATGTGATTAATTAACAACTGTCCCTCAGTCATGTCAGAGAGTACTCAGTGTTTTAGAAAGGCAGTTTTTCTTTATTTCTTCCTGGGTACTTAGAATTTGAATAACTGAACCTCATCCTCAAGGCAAAAATCTGTTACCTGGAAACCTACATAAAGGTTCTGCTTCCAAAACAGTTCAAAGAAACATTCAACTCAGTGTTGTATGTAAGTATATTTTATTAAAATTTGTTACACATTTTGGAGTAGCCAACACGTTGGTGACTGCACAAGCAAATGGCAAAAGGGAGAGAGGGTAACTATAATAATTAAATGGAACCTTACCCTTCCAATCCTAAGTGGACTTCTTGAAGGGAATTTTTAAAGATAGGCATCATAGCATGGTGTCTTACCTCATGGGATGTTTAAAGTATTTAGCATTCTTTGCTGCTATTTTTTTAAATTATTCAAGCTAACATTTCAATTTAGAAGTTATTTGTAGTAATAAGTTCCCACTAAATTGTTTGTTGTAATTATTTGATGCTTTTATAAGCCTCATAATAAAGACTTGGTACAGAATGAATCAAATGTATTATCTTACACAAGCTATTTTATTCTGATCATAAAAAATAAGAACATCAAATTACCATGAATTAAACATAACATTATTAGTGTCATGTTTTATTTTGTTTTGCTTTTCTGAGAATAATATTACACTGCTGTAGTAATATTTGACAGCACAAGTACTGGAAGTGATACACTATGCAGTTACCGAAAAGGTATTTATGTTTTCTGTATCAGAGCACTTACGCATTATTGCTATAATAAACATAGATGTTGCCAAAATTCCAGGGTCATTGTCATGTTAGCTAATGTTGAAGGAAAATGGACATACTTGCATTCATTATTATTTTAGTTAACTTCTGATCTATAATTTTGTAGTTTCAATTATTCAGATGCTTCTTCAATGAGTCATAAATCCTCAGAGTTGTATCAAAAGTGAATAGTTCTCTTTACCTAATACTCCAGATTTGTTTGGATTTTGTTGCTTACTTCATGTTCTTCTTATGCAATACTGATGAACTCAGTTACTATCTGTTTTAGGACAAACATTTTTGGTGAATTATAGGAGAAAACCAAACCTGAAAGTCTTAAAATGGAATAGTGATATCTTCAGGCCCACGACCAGGCGCTGGAGATCTGTTTGTGTTGTTTTCTTATTCTTTTGTCTTTTGGCTGGCTTTCTCATGGTTACAAAGATTACAAAGAGTTATTTGTGAGAATTTGCTATTGCATTCATGTGCAGAGAGGAAAGAGATGGTATATTTCCATTAAGGAATACAATCTCTTCTAATTAATACAACTGAATCAATTTAGGTCACATGCATATCCCAGAACCAACTAGCCTTTCTAAGGCAACATTATTAGTTGATTTTCTTAATTCTGTCCTGTGACATCTACTTGGGGCAAAATGGATAAGATTGCCATGACTACTTTAGAAGTTTGGTTTAATTAATACCTTCTCCAGGAACTAGAAATGTATCAATTTTTGCTGAATTCTATGGGCTTTTCAGGGGAAGTCCAAGGGAGGAATGGATGCCTAAACTATATTGACACTATGGTAGGAAGTCTGAATGGGAACTGATGATGATTAAACAATTTCCAATTTCCAATGAGCCATCCCTAAATTTGCTATTTCTATATCCGTGTATCTAGCCTAGGACTCTCTTCAGAATTCTCAACCTGTGTATCTGTTATTTTACATTTTTGAATGTGTGAAGTAATTACAATAGTACATTATCTAGAGATTATTAGATACTTTCTGAGTCCACTACATTTATTAAATGTTTACTCTTTCCCCTTCTATTATAAAAACTAGTAATCTTTATATCTCATTGTAGATTATCTGGATAAATATTATTATCATGTGAAAATATTTTTTTTCACAGAATTTTAAGTACTTAAAAGGACAGAAGGCTTGAAGAGGTGTTACTAATAATGCATCTTGTAGAAATTGGGCAATGAGACAACCATGTTTTTCCCATTAGAGTTTATCCCAGACTGGATAGAAGAATGAAGAGAAATTCATGGAGTCCTAGAGTATGACATTATACATCTTAGGGTTTTGAGAACTTTAGGCAGATTCACAAATACCTGTATATCCTAAATGTGACATGGAAAGAAATAGAGGTCGTTGGAATGAAATTATGGAGGAGAAAGGATAGTCTCCACTTATTGGTAATCTTTGTGAGCCATTGACAGGAGGGTTTTCCCCAATATCTCAGTAATTTGCCAGATCATGAACCAATGAATACTCTAAGGAGGGGTAGAGAGTAAACAGTAGAAGGTTAAGAACTAAAACACTTACAGGTGTAAGTACTGAAGTTAAAAACAAAAAAACAAACAAAAATAATTCATAGAAAAAAATACAATGACATTTATTATATGATTTTTTTACTCTAATGCATATTTCCTACATTAAGAACAATCTCATTAGGTAGGTACTTGATTACTCCCATTTTATCACTATCAGCCATAGAAAATTGCATTCATAATATTCCCCTCCATTCTCTTTTTTGAACAGACAGCATTAAATGAAAAAGAATCTATTCATTTGCTCAATCCAGAAAGTTGATGGGCATTGTTATGATTCATACTCATTGCTCACATCCAACCATACTGTAGTTAAGCCACTAGTATTTTCTAAACATCTTTTGATCCCATTCACTTGTCATCTCTATGATTCCCTAATTCAAAGCATCATAGGACTCTTTCTTCACTTATCCTCTCATCTCACATAAGCCCCTGAATTCTTGCCTCACATCATTCTTTTAAATTTTCAAGCCATTTTCCAGGCCTCCATTTTTTAAAATAAATGTTTGCATGACTAAGTCTGGTTGCTTTATTTCTCTTTTGAATTATTTAATGGCTTTCATTGACCTTAGGGCGAATGTTGACTTCCTTAGTATTAACATATGATGAGCCTTACATCATCCTGTCTTCTATATAGACTTGTTTCTTATTATCCTTCTTAATTCTTTATAATCCAATTATATTAGCTTTTAAATTTAAATGTTTCTTACATACTATTTATCATAAATGCTGCTTCTTTTGGCAATAGTATTCCCATTTTATTTACAAAGAAGACACATTTTTTTTTCTCTGAACCTACTTTATGTTTCAGTTTCATCATATATATCATGGGTCCCAATCTCATCTCATGAATAATTTTATATACACACAATGTCTATAAATTCATCCCAACTGTCTGCCTTTTCTACAGATTGAAAACCCTGTATTGTTTACTATATAACCCTATCTTAGTAACTAGAATACAATGAGAGTGTAGGATATGGATATGGCTTATTTGGATTCATCTACTGATTCAGATCTAACTCTCTATGATAGACAATGGTTATATTTTCAGCTAATTCAATTTCTCTTTCCCCTAGACACTGGTTCTTGGCCTGGATCATAGAAACCTGTTCCATATGTTCTTTCATGCTCTTTCTCTGTCTACCAGTTTGATGATGATATGCAAAATTAATTTGGAAGTCAGGATTTGAAAATGAGCCACTAGAGAGAGAAGCCTGGATCCTTGAATCATCATTTGGAAGAGAGCTGCTTATGTAACTAAAACAGTTGTTAGGAATTCACTTATGTGAGACATTAACTTCTATTATATTGGAGCCAATATATATGTTTTTGTTGTTTTTTTTGTAACAGCCATTTTTATACTAATAGAACAACGCTTAGCTAGCTACCTGTGCCTCCAATTTCTCTCCTCAAAAGTGAGGGTAAGAAAACATTTAATCACAGAGTTTTTTTGGAAAAACTACTGAAAAAATATGTGCAAACCAAATATAACAATTGGTGACAGGTATTATGTTCACTATTTGTCGAATGAATTAATTACCTAAGTGACTATGGTCAAATAAATATAATTGAAAGAAATTCCAAAGCATTACTTCACAAGCCATATCTGGCTTATTGACCTATGGTGTTCTTCCTATATAGTGTAGGCCTAGACAATGTTAAACTCATATATTTTGGCTAATACTGAAATTTTTGGATTTCCTATCAAATCCGTATTTCTGGTATATTTTGAAAATATCTGAGGAGCTGGCAAAAACTAGCTCTCTATTTCAACTTGGTCATAACCAGGTGAGATAAATAGCAGCCTCCATCTTTCAATGGGGCATGAAAGCTTCAATGGGTCCGGTAACTACAAATTGTCGCTATCTTATTACTCTGAGGATAATTCATAATTTATTATTGTATTGATGATATATTTATCAAAATTGGAAGAAACAACTGATGGACAAGGAAGAGACTGGAATGTTTTGTAAATTGGGTAGATGTGTGTGTGCATGCATCTGTGTGTGTGTGTGTATGTGTGTGTGTGTGTGTGTGTGTTTTAAGTGAAAAACCTATCACTCTCTAGGCTTTACTCCTTTAGGACAAACTTGCATAGTCCTATAATTATTTCAGTGTTACTTCTGACCCAGGAACCATTACCTGAATAATCTTGTATTTAAAAAGTTGGAACTGCTTAAACAGTTAGACTGAAAACATTTCTATGAGTGGTAGTGGTGTTCTTTATACCATATATAAGAAATAGCAAGATATCCTACTATCACTATCAGAAGGTCTATCAATAATTAAATATTTATGGAAATAGATAAGATGAAAATATCCTTTCTACAGGAACAGCATAAGAATAGGTATTTGTAAATACACCTGAGATGTCTTCTAGTTTTTTTTTCCATATTCTAAATCTTATTTTCTTTATATAGTAAATAAGAAAATTGTGATACGGCAAACTAAGAGCAAAGGAAATTCCAGCTTTATTTTTTCATCTAATGATGAGAAATAATTATTTCCTATTCTGTTAATTTCTACTGTATTTCAGTATTTTTATAGTATCACAGAATTTAAGTGGAGCCCAAATTTGTTGTTGTTTTCTTTGATGACAGATTGGAAGAGTGATTGAGAAAGAAAGAGAGGGGAAAAAGCAGTAAGATGTGGAGGTTTGAAATGCAAAGATTTAATTATGTCTAGTATTAGCAAACATTTGAGGTAGATGAGTCTTTTTCATAAATTTTAAGCAAGAGAATATGTACAGGTATCAGTAGAGAAAAGTATACTGAGCAAGAGACTTGCTTGCCAGACTGATTAGGATTAAGTCTTTTTAGGATGATCCACTTCAAGATTTGAAAGTGATAGTCTCAAACATCAGGCATTGCATATTAAAAAGAAATTTGATTTTCTTATAATTCATATACACTGACAGTGTGATAAAGTTTTGTTTTCTAAAGAGCAAAATTTGTGAAAAATTTGTTTACAACTGATGTGTATTGAGAATTTAAATAACCTCCAATAATCTTCTAAATCAGAAATTTTCCCATGTCATATAAAAACAGATTATTGACAAGCAGTCTGAAAAAGTTCAAAAAAATAGGGCTTCCATTTTCATTTTAGATTTTACTTTTATGACTAATGCCAGTCATTAAGTTCTACATAGGAAGAACTTAAAGGTAAGATCTTATATATAAGAACTTTTAGATAGAGTTCAAATGATAGTTTATACAGAAAAAAATTGTCACATAAGGATAAACCCACACCAAAAATAGTCTAACTGGGTAGCATATCAAGCTATCCTACTAGATAAAAGAATCCTGTGTAGTGTTCCTAGGTTATCTCATCAAGAACCAACACTATATTTATTACTCCTAAATCTATTTTCTGTTCATATGTCTATCGAGAAGAAGATTCATATCTTTGGATAGCTGCTGAGCAGAGATACATTAGCTAAATGATTAGTTTAGACTGATTCTCTACTTTTTCTTTATCATCTCACTTAAGTTACATGTACTAGTATAAGTTCTAACAGTTCTTCCTTAAAAACAAATTTAAAACAAGGCACAACACTAAGTTTCCCTTTTCAGGGATTCATCCTTCATCTGAACTAATTTCCTGCCTCTCTAATCACTCCAATTCTATTTTTTTAACACAATCAGCATAATGGCATAATATATAAACCTAAACTTGGCATTTGTAATTTAGAACATTAATTAATAACTTAGTCAATTTAAGTCATAGCTATATATGAAACTCAGCCTAAAGAATATAGAGATTGGTCTTTTCAAAAGTCTTTGAAACATTTTACAAAGATACAGTATACTGCAATTGGAATGTTGGAATAAACGTGAAATGAGAAGAAGGGGGAAGAAAGAGTATGGATCATGACCCATGGATATGACTATGGTTGGAAAGAGAATTCATAGGTCAACATCTTCTCATTTGAAATTATCATAGTCCTTATTGTTTGTGTCTGTGATATTAAATCATGAAGAAGGAGAAATATGTTGTTCTTTTGAGTTTATTCATGTGTAGGTAGCGTGACTTAGTCTTAGGTAATTGAGAAACATCTTTCGTAACAGGAATTGTACAGTGAGAAAAATAATCTCTAAAGTCTAAAATCAAATACTTCAGCTACATCACAAAACAATGTAAGCCATAAAATTATTTAATGATGTTCAATTAAAAAATACATAATTATAAAAAAGTAATTTCATGTATAAAAATGATTATGCCATGAAACAAAATCTGTATTTTTGTAATTGTTTTTTCAAGATTGATGAAAATTGATTTTTAAGATTTATTTATTTATTTGAGCGAGAGAAAGAGAGAGAGAGCAAGCATACAGAGGGAGCAGAGAGCCTGATGTAGGGCTCAATCTCAGGACCCTGGGATCATGACTTGAGCTGAAGGCAGACACTTAACTGACTGATCCCTGAGCCACCTGGGTGCTATCCCCAAAATAAAATAATTTAAAAATAAATAAAGGCTAAGAATGTTAAAATCTAGCACCAACAAACTCAGGGAACTTCTAAAATATGTACTTGAAGGTGAAGAAAAGTGCACAGAATGAAAGTATGGGATCCAAGGGGAAACCAAAACAAAACCAAACAAAGCCAGAAAACAACATGAGAGCACACTTAATGCCCAGATCTTAATTTCTAATAATATTCTCCATTAAAAGAAACTAGAGTTCCTTGGATAAATCCTTAATTATAGGACCAGGAAATATATAAGATGGGTTTTAAAATGCAAGAAAATAGGAAAGTGCTAAACACCCATATACAAATGGGAGTATGGACATATTAAAGGACAGACAAGAATCAACTAAAATAGCTCCCAGAGGACACAGTTGGGATAATCTGAGGAAGAAAATACATAATTATTGGATTATAACACAAAATATAAAATAAATATTCATGAATACTGATATAAGCACATGATTAAATACATAAGAAAAGATAGGTGAAACTCTTGTGGAAAAATATTCAAAATCATTTATGTAGACAATCCAACTCTCAATGTTAACATCAATAGTAATGAGTCATCTTGAGAATACACATCCTTGATATGAAATGGTGGAAATGGCACATTATCTCTGTGGTCTGACTCCCATGAATGCATTACCCCATGTGCAATCATGAACCACCACCCCCAAACACACACACACAAATAAGGAACATTTTACAAAATACCTGACCAATAATCCTCAAAATTGTCAAGGTCATCAAGACCTGGAATTCAGACAGATGAACTGTTACAGCTAGTAGAAACCTGCAGATGATGAATAAATGTAATATTTCTCTTAGATGGTATCCTAGAGCAGTAAAAGAGACTTTAGTAAAAACTGAGGAAATGTGAATAAAGAGTGAACTTGGTATTATAATAATAATGCAGATACTGTGAAAAATGTCATATATATTTTTAAATATATTATGTTAATGAAAAATATTAATATAGGAGAAATTGGCTATGGTGTACCTGTGAACTCTGTAATATCTTTGTTACTTTTCCATAAATGTCAAACTACCCTCAAATAAAAAGTTTGTTATATGAAAAAGAATGGGGTCCACTTTCCAGTTCTGCATGTAAAAAACTTGGAAGGCACCACTCCATACTAATAAGTAAAAAGCTGTAGAGACTGAAAAGTTAATAACTCTTCTTGGGTGCTCAAGATGAGAGGACACAGGGCAAAACACTGCCCTCAAGACTAGGGAGACAGCCAAGTGAGTATAAGGAGTTGTGGCTTACCTGAGCAAAGACTCAACAGTAGAGCTTTTTGAACCAGTGCCAGTGCAGCAACACCAGAACTGTAACTAATGAATTTATGGAGTCTCAGGGTGGACAACTTAGAGTTAAAACTCCCAGGGGATCCAAACAGAGTGGGGAGGACAGAATTTTGTGAGGTTTACCTTCAGAAGTTCAAACAGGTTCTCACAGTAAATGAGGAAAATCCCCTTCAGCTCTAGCAGAGGGAAGTGAAAAGGAAACATTCTAAAATACTGAACAGCAGTGTGTTCTTAACAAGGCCCGCTCTCAGGAGAAACTAATTAACTGGAGCCTAACTTGCTGTGATATTACCACAGCCTAACTGATCTGGCAAAAGGGAATATCCAGTCTGTACCCTTTTTAGCCATCCTGTCTTACTTAACTTGAGACAAAACAGATAAGCAAAACAACAACAACAACAACAAAACAAAAACCAAACTAGTGACAAACATTTGTGAAGTTCATAGTCCAAAGGCATAGACTCAACAACAGAGACCAAATCATAGCACAATACAACACTTCTCCTCCCACCATACCTCATACCACATTATGCAAGGTCTGTTTATAGCAGTTCCTTTATCCAGTACATCATGTCCCACTATCAGGAAAAAAAAAAATAGCACTTGAAAAGGCAGAAAAAGCATCAGAAACACAGAAGAAATGTTTGAATTATAAGACCAAGAATTTAAAACAATTGTGAAATATCTTTCCATTTATTTTATCACATCAATGTCTTATAAGTTTCAGAGCACAGGTCTTCAAACTCCTTGATTAAATTTAATCCCAGGTAATTGTTGATGTAATTCTGTAAGTGGGATTCTTTTTTAATGTCTCTTTCTGCTAGTTGGCTGATTAGTGTATAGGAATGCAATATATTGCAGAATTATTTACAATAGCCAAGGTAAGGATAAGTGTCCATCAATAGATGAATGGATACAGAAGATGCACACGCACACACACACACACACACACACACACACTGGAATATTACTCAGACATAAAAAGAAAAAAATATTGCCAATTGCAACAACACGGATTGACCTAAAGGGTGTTATGCTAAGTGAAATAAGTCAGCCAGAGAAAGACAAATACTATATGATTTCACTTGTATGAGGAAACTAAAAAATTAAAAAAATTAAAAAGTGGACTTATAAATTTAGAGAACTGGTGATTGCCAGAGGGAGGAGGGATAGGCAGAATCAGTGAAGTGGATTAAGAGGTACAAAATTCCAGTTAGAAAATAAGTCTGAGGAATGTAAAGTATAGTTTAGGAAATATAGTCAGTATTATCGTAACAACTTTGTATGGGAACTACACTTTGTGGTGAGCATTCCATAATATATACAAATGTTGAATTGCTATGGTGTACACTTGAAAGTAATATAATATTGTATGCTAACTATACTACAATTAAAAACAGGTTAAAAAACAGAGAGGTAGATAGAACAACTATGAGAATGCCTTTTTTTGTTTTTTTTTTTTCAATTTTTATTTAAATTCTAGTGAGTTAACATGTAGTGTAATATTGGTTTCAGGAGGAGAATTTAGTGATTCATTACTTATATATGAATCAGGTGCTCATTATTACAAGTGCCCTCCCTAATACTCATTACCCATTTAGCCCACCCTCACACACACCTCCCCACTATCAACCCTCACTTCATTCTCTATAGTTAAAAGTTTTTTATGGTTTGCTTCCTTTGATGGGCTTTTTAGTATACAGGACATGGCTAAAGAAAAAAATCTCTGAGCTAGAGGATATATCAAAAACTAAAAGCAAAGGGAATAAAGACTGAAAACCAAAACAAAACAGATTATCCAAGGACAGTGGGACAAATACAAAATATGTAGCCTACACATTATGGGACTACTAGAAAGAGAAGAAAAAAGCAAACAAACTCCCCCGCAAAAAACCTGAATATGCAAAATGATAATGTCTGAGAACTTCCCCAAATTAATATCAAACACAAAACCACAGACCCAGGAATCTCAGATTATTAAGCAGGCTAAATGCCCCTCAAAAACTGCATATGGGAATTTCATTTCAAACTGCAAGAAATCAGATACATAGAAATAATCCTGAAAATGCCATGGGGAAAAACAAACACCTTACCTACAGTGGAACGCATATCAGAATGGTACCCAACAACTGAAGTATAGGAAAAAAAGGACTACCACCCTAGATACTATTCTTCAAAAGTGAAAAAAAGGAGAAATTTTCTCAGACAAAGATTGAGGGAACTTATTGCCAGTAGACTTGTCTTGCAAGAAATGTTAAAATAAATTCTTTAGAGAAGAAAAAAAATACATAGGTCAGAAACTCAGATCAATGTAAAGAAAGAAATAGCATCACAGAATTATTGGTAAGGTTAAAATTTTAAAAAGTGTTTTTCTTATCATTAATTGATCAGATAACAGTGTGTTAATTAAATAATACCAAAATGTATTTGATTATATAAGTTTATGTAAAAGTGAAATGAATGACAAAGATACAAGGAACAGAAGAAGTTAGGATTATTTTGTTATTACAAGGTACTCACACTGCTTATGATGTGTATTGCATTATTTAAAAGTGGACTTGGATTAGACTATAAAATGTATATTGCAAACTCTAGGAAAAACACTAAAAAAAGTAAAAAACAATAAAAAAATAGCAAAAAACTACAGCCAATTAAGCCAAACATGCTCTTTTCCCAGATGTGCAATGACTGCAAACAAAAGTTTCCTCAGTAGTGTACACAATTCGTTGCACATGTGCATCACGCTAAGAACATGGAGACAGACTTTCCACTGAACGTTTATGTTTAAAGTTGTCCTCAGTTAAGCCTCAGACAGGTATGTGGAGGGCACAGTGGCCAGGCTCCACATTGGCTAATCCATCAGATTCATCAGTTCCACAGGACAAAACAAGACTGAGATCCAATGCAGGGCAAAATTCAAGTTACCTGGCTGTTAGAAGTGAGGCTGCACCAAGTTTAACATGGATGGATTTGAAGACACAGTGGCTGAAAAGCAGCTTATCTTGGTTGGCTGTGGGGCCAAATACATTCTAATCATGGTCTTAGAGAAGTGGCAACCCCTGCATTCCTGAAGTTTTTAGCACTGCCCCATCTTTACTCACCAATAAAGACTACTTCCTGTCTCCAATAAAAGATTTTCAAAAAAATAAAAATAAATAAAAAAATAAAAAACACTAAGTGTGGCTGACCCTTCAATAACAATGAGTTTGAACTGCACAGGTTCACTTATACATGGATATTTTACAGTACTGCAAATACAAATTTCTTCCTAACGGTTTTCTTTTTCTTAAATTTATTTTTATTTATTTATGATAGACATAGAGAGAGAGAGAGAGGCAGAGACACAGGCAGAGGGAGAAGCAGGCTCCATGCCAGGAGCCAGACGCGGAACCCAATCCCGGGACCCCAGGATCACGCCCTGGGCTAAAGGCAGGTGCAAAAACCGCTGAGCCACCCAGGTATCTCCCCTAATGGTTTTCTTAATAACATTTTCTTTTTCTAGTACTTTGTTGTAAGCATATAATCTATAATATATTTAACATAAAAATATGTATTAATGGACTATTTTTATTATCATAAGGTTTCCAGCCAATAGCAGACTATCTGTGGTTGTTTGGGGGAGTCAAAAGTTATATATGAATTTCTGATTGCACAGGGGAGGGAAGGAGGTATGGCATCTCTAACCCCATATTGTTCAAGGGTCAACTATATAAGTGACATGCTAAGAAAGGAGAGAAAATGGAATAATAAAATGTGTACTTAAAACCACAGTAGTCAGAAAAAATAATGGAGGACAAAAATAAGAATGAAAATAAGGGCAACAAATAGGAAATAGTAAGAAATACAGTAGATATCAATCCAATTACATCAATAATCACTTGGAATGTCAATGGCCTAAATGTACCAATGAAAAGAGGGATTTTCAGAGTCTATCACAAAATAAGACCTATGTATGTAGTGTTTATAAGAAGCCCAATTGAAATATAATGACCCATAGGAATTAAAAGCAAAGGCATGGATAAAGATATACTATGCTAATACTATTTTTTTTAAAAAAAGAAAAACTAGAGTAGCTATATCAATTTCAAGTAGAACAGAATTCAGAGCTAAAATATTATCAGGAATAAAGACAAAGCATTACATAGTGATAAGAGCTTCATTCTATATGAAGACATAACAGTCCCAACTGTGTATGTGTCTAATAGTAGACCATCAAAACACATGAGGCAAAAACTAATGGGACTTCAAAAAGAAACAGATGAATCCATATCTAAGTTAGAGACTTCAATACCCCTCCATCACAAATGGACAGATCTGGCAGGTAGAAAATCCGTAAAAACATAGTTGAATGCAACAACACCATCAATCAACTGGATATAATTGACATGTATAAAGTACTTCATCCAACTACAGAAGAATATAAATTCTTCTCAATCTCACATGGAGCATTTCCAATATAGACCACATTCTGAGCCATAAAACACCTTCACACATTTAAGATAATAGAAATAATACAATTTTTATTTTCAGACCACAAAGGAATTAAACTGGAAATCAGTAGGAGAAACACAGCTGGAAAACCCCAAAAAATATGGAGATTAAGCAACATACTTCTAAATAACATATCGATTAAAGTAGAAGTCTCAAGACAAATTATAAATATTTTAATACAATATTAACATATAAAAGTCAATGGATGTTCTTTGTACCAGAAACAAAAAAATGTAATTTCAAATTAAAAACAGAATATCATTTGCATAAGCAGCCAAAAATATGAAATACTTATGTATCAATCTGGCAAAAATATGTATGAGATCTGAGAAAACTACAAGACTGATGAATGAAATTAAAGGACTAAATAAATAGATAAATATATTTATGAGTAGGAAGGCTCAATATTGCTATAATGCCATTTCTTCCCAATTTGATATATAGATTCAATGGAATTCCTGTAAAAATTTGAGAAAATTACATTGTGGATATCAACAAACTGATAAAGTTTACATAAAGAGACTAAAGAGCCTGAATGGTCAACACAATATTGAAGGAAAGGAACAAAGTTGGAGGACTGACACTATTCTATCTCAGAAATTACTATAATGCCATAGTAATCAAGATGGTATGTGGTATTGGTGAAACTATAGACAAAAAGATCAATGGAATATACTAGGAAGCCCAGAAGTAGACATCCCCCAAGTATAGTCAACTGATTTCTGACAAAAGAGCAAAAACAATATAATGGAGCAAAGTTAGTCTTCAACTAATGGTGCAGGAACAACTGGACATCTAAATTAAAAAAAAAAAAGAGAGAGAGAGAGAGAGAGAAAAAGAAAAAAAAATCTAGAACCAGACCTTATACCTTCCAAAAAAAAAAAACAACTCAAAAATGGATCATAGACCTAAATATGAAACACAGAAGTATAAATTTATTGAATATAACACAGGACAAAACCTAGAGAACCTTGGGTATGGTGGTAACGTTTTAGATAAAACACTAAAGACATGGTCCCTGAAAAAAAATCAATTAGCTAGATTTAATTAAAATTAAAAACTTATATTCTAGGAAAGACAACATCAAGAGAATGAGAAGATAAACCTCAGACTGGGATAAAATATCTATCAAATTGCATAAAAGACTATTGTCCAATATATACAAAGAACTCTTAAAACTAAACAATAAGAAAAATAATTAAATGGATGAAAGACCTTCAGAAACCACACCAAGTAAGATATACACATGGCAGAACAGCATTTGAAAAAATGTTCCACAACATAGTTTATTAGGAAAATTTAAATTAATACAATAACGAGACATCACTACAACCTATTATAATGGCAAAATTCCAGAACACTAACACTGAATACTAGTGAGGATATGGAGCAATGGGAACTCTCATTTGGTGCTGGTGGGAATGCAAAATGGTGTAGCCACTATGGAATACAGTTTGGCAGTTTCTTAGGAAACTAAACACCACTATCACCATACAATCCAGCAACAGCACTCCTAGGTATTTACCTAAACAGATGAGTACTTATATCAACAAAAAAACCTGCACACAAACATTCGTAGCAGTTTTATTCATAATTGTTAAAACTTGGAATCAACCAAGATGTCCTTCTGTTGGGGAATAGTACATATATACAAATGATGGAATATTATTTGACACCAAAAAGCAATGAGTTATCAAACTCATAAGAGAATATGGAAGAAACTTAAAATCATATTACAAAGTGAAAGAAGCCAATCGGGAAAGGACTACATATTATATGATTCCAAATTTGTGGCATTCTGGGAAAGCACAACTATGGAAACATTTAAAAGGTCAGGTTTAAGGAAGAGGGAGGCAGAGTACAGAATTTTTAGGGATGTAAAAATGCTCTGTCTGATACCATAATGATGCATACATGTCATTATATATCAGTTTAAATCCACGGAATATACAACACCAACAGCAAACCATAATGTAAACTAGACTTTGGGTGACTACAATGTTTCAATGTATATTTATTAATTGTAACAAATGTACTATTATGTAGGGGATTGATAATGTAGGGCGTCTATGCATGCATGACATCAGGGAAGATATGGGAAATCTCTGTACTTATCTCTCAATTTTGCTATAAACCTAAAATTGCTCTAAAACAATAAAGCCTTAATAAAAGAAAAAAGAATTCAACTTTAAAAAGAACACTGTGTAGACAAAATTTAAAGAATTTATTTCCAACAAAACAGATATAAAGAAATATTTTAAAAATAAGTTAAAGCACAAAAATATGATATCAAAGAAGTTGTGTGAAACATTTAAATATGAAGACGAAACAAAATTTGTAATATGCATGTGTGTATACCTTTTCCCTCTTATTTTTAACTTCTATCTGACAGGTGTTGAATAACATTTCCCATCTACATATTATAATGTTTTGTCACAACTACTCTACTCTATGGTTGTGGAACCAGGTAGCCTTAGATGATACATAAACAAATGAGTATGGCTATCTTTAAAAATGTTATCCTCAAGCCCCATTCTCATCCACCAAAAAATTTAAAATTAATATGAAAAAGGTAAACTCTAATATAAAATTAGTAAGAGATATGGAAGGAAATTCACCAAATAAAAAAAAATAGAGAGGGTTAATGTAAGTGAAAAATATCCAGAGAGCGGGGCAAGATGGCAGAGGAGTAGGATCCCCAAGTCACCTGGCCCCACCAACTCACCTAGATAACTTTCAAATCATCCTGAAAACCTACAAATTCGGCCTGAGATTTAAAGAGAGAACAGTTGGAACGCTACAGAGAGAAGAGTTTGTGCTTCTAACAAGGTAGGAAGACGGAAAAATAAATAAATAAATTAAAATAAATAAATAAATAAATAAATAAATAAATAAATAAATAAATAAGAACCAAGTCGGAGAGGGGCCCTCCCAAGGAGCCAGGCTAAGGCCTGGGAGGGCAAAAGCCTCCAGGACAGGGAAGCCCAGCCCCAGAGGAGCAGGAACTTTTAAAAATCCACACGGGATTCTTCCCGGACAGAAAGGCGCTCTC
Organism: Vulpes lagopus; assembly: GCF_018345385.1. NCBI lineage: Eukaryota > Metazoa > Chordata > Mammalia > Carnivora > Canidae > Vulpes > Vulpes lagopus. Next base: position 92,027,109 of record NC_054828.1, on the reverse strand, counting down.
AGAGAACTCCAGCAGGACCGCAGGAGGAGCAGTGGAGCCCCCAGGTTCCCGGGGTCACTAACAGAGGAAGTGTCCCCGGGGGAGAGTGCGTTCGCACCCGGTTGATCTCCATAAAGGGCTGGAGCTGAGCTGAAGGGCCTCGGGAGAAACTCAGGTGGCTCTGCAGGAGGGGGCTGTGTGCCCCTGGGAGCACCATTCCAGCGGCGCAGGCCCTGGAGCCCAGGGCACTGCGGGTCACAGCCCAGGATCCTGCGTTCCCCCTGGGACAGACAGAGGCAGGGAGGGCATAGCTGTGCAGGGTGCCCCCCGAGTTGTGCAGATCAGCACCCCCTTTACCACCCGCCCCACGCCCTGCCAGAACATCCAGGACAGTGTGGACTGGGAGCTGCGGTAGTTACTGCGGGAGCTGACTCCAGGGCTGGAGAACTGGCTGTGGCCAGTGAGGTTGCACCTCCTGGTGTCACCCTGTGCCTGGGATGGAGTGGGGTCAACAGGGAATAGGGACCTCACACGATAAACAGCTTTAAACAGCTCCCACTGAACTGTGCACCTGGCAGGGGGCAGGGCAGCTCCCCCAGGTGCATACACGTGAGAATCAGCACAGCAGGCCCTCCCCCAGAAGACCAGCTGGAAGGACAGGGTAAGAGCAAGTTCTTGATTGAGCAGCACTGGAAAGCTCCAGGGGAAGTCGAGGGATTTACAGTATATAGAATCAGAGGATACCTCTCCTTGTTGTTTTGTTTCTTTTTTCTGCCTTTTTTTTTTCCTTTTTCCAGTACAACTCATCTATAGCCACTCTGCACTGAGCAAAATTAATAGAAAAAATAATTCACCACAAAACAAAGAATCACAAACAGTACACTCACCCACAGAGTTACAAAGTTTGGATTACAATTCGATGTCAAAAAGCCAATTCAGAAGCACACTTATAAAGCTACTGGTGGCTCTGGAAAAAAGCTTAAAGGACTCAAGAGACTTAATGACTACAGAATTTAGCTCTAATCAGGCAGAAATTAAAAATCAATTAAATGAGATGCAATCTAAAGTGGAGATCCTAACGATGAAGGTTAATGAGGTAGAAGAAAGAGTGAGTGACATAGAAGATAAATTGATGGCAAGGAAGGAAGCTGAGGAAAAAGAGACAAACAATTAAAAGACCATGAGGAAAGGTTAAGGAAAATAAATGACAGCCTCAGAAGGAAAAATCTTTCAATTGGGGCTCCAGAGGGCACTGAAAGGGCCAGAGGGCCAGAAAGTGTATCTGAACAAATCACAGCTGAGAACTTTCCTAACCTGGGGAGGGAAACAGGCATTCAGATCCAGGTAATAGAGAGATCCCCCCTAAAATCAATAAAAACTGTTCAACATCTCGACGTTTAATAGTGAAACTTGCAAACTCCAAAGATAAAGAGAAAATCCTTAAAGCAACAAGAGACAAGAGATCCCTAACTTATATGGGGAGAAATATTAGATGAACATGAAACCTCTCCACAGAGACCTTGCAGGCCAGAAAAGGCTGGCAGGATATATTCAGGGTCCTAAATGAGAACATGCAGCCAAGAATACTTTATCCAGAAAGGCTGTCATTCAGAATAGAAGGAGAGACAAAGAGCTTCCAAGATAGGCAGAAACCAAAAGAATATGTGACCTCTAAACCAACTCTGCAAGAAATATTAAGAAGGACTCTGTAAAAGAAGGAGGAAGCCCAAAGAAATAATCCACCAAAACAGGGACTGATAGGTGATGACACTAAATTCATATCTTTCAACAGTAACTCTGAATGTGAATGGGGTTAATGATCCCATCACAGTCGCAGAGTTTCAGATTGGATAAAAAAGCAAGACCCATCTATTGGCTGTCTATAAGAGACTCATTTTAGATCTAAGGACACCTACATCCAGAAAATGGAAGGTTGGAGAACCATTTACCATTCAAATGGACCTCAAAAGAAAGCAGGGGTAGCAATCCTCATATCAGATAAATTAAAGTTTATCCCAAAGAGTGTAGTAAGAGATGAAGAGGGACATTGTATCATACTTAAAGTGTTTATTCAACAAGAGGACCTAACAATCATGAATATTTATGCCCCTAATGCAGAAGCTGCCAAGTGTATCAAGCAATTAATAACCAAAGTTAAGATATACTTAGATAATATTACACTTATATTGGGAGACTTCTACACAGTGCATTCTACAAATGACAGATATTCTAAGCAAAACATCTCCAAAGAAACACGAAACATCTCCATTTAAACAAATCTTTAAATGATACACTGGACCAGATGGATTTCACAGGTATTTACAGAACTTTACATCCAAATGCAAATGAATACACAGTTTTCTCAAGTGCATATGGAACTTTCTCCAGAATAGACCACATACCAGGTCACGAATCAGGTCTTAACCAATACCAAAAGATTGGGATTGTCCCCTGCATATTTTCAGACCATAATGCTTTGAAACTAGAACTCAATCACAAGAAAATTTGGAAGAAATTCAAACACGTAGATGTTAAAGAGCATCCTGCTAAAAGATATAAGGGTCAACCAGGAAAATAGAGAAGAATTAAAAAGATGCATGGAAACTAATGAGAATGAAGATACAACCGTTCAAAATCTTTCGGATATGGCAAAAGCAGTCCTGAGAGGGAAATACATCAAAATACAAGCATCCCTCAAAAAATTGGAAAGAGCTCCAATACACAAGCTAACCTTGCACCTAAAGGAACTAGAGAAAGAACAACAAATAAAACCTACACCCAGAAGAAGAAGAGAGTTAATAAAGTTAATAAAGATTCAAGCAGAACTGTGGAACAGATCAACAAAACAAGAAGTTTGTTCTTTGAAAGAACTAATAAGATAGATAAATGATTAGCCAGCCTTATTAAATACAAATGAGAAAAGACTCTAATTAATAAAATCATGAATGAAAAAGGAGAGATCACAACCAACTCCAAGGAAATACAAACGATTTTAAAAACATGTTATAAGCAGCTATATGCCAATCAATTAGGCTTTCTAGAAGAAATGGACGCATTTCTGGAAAACCACATATTACCAAAACTAGAACAGGAAGAAATAGAAATCCTGAACAGGCCCAGAACCAGGGAGGAAATTGAAGCAGTCATCAAAAACCTCCCAAGACACAAAAGTCCAGGGCCAGATGGCTTCCCAGGGGAATTCTATCAAATGTTGAAAAAAGAAACAATACCTATTCTACTAAAGCTCTTTGAAAGATAGAAAGGGATGGAATACTTCCAAGGTCATTCTGTGAGGCCAGCATCACCTTAATTCCAAACCAGACAAAGACCCCACCAAAAAGGAGAATTATAGGCCAATATCCCTGATGAACATGGATGCAAAAATTCTCAACAAGATACTAGCCAATAGGATCCAATAGTACATTAAGAAAATTATTCACCATGACTAAGGGGGATTTATCCCCAGGATGCAAGGCTGGTTCCACACTCATAAAACAATCAATGTGATAGATCATATCAACAAAGAGAAAAAAACAAGAACCATATGATCTTCTCAATAGGTGCAGAGAAAGCATTTGACAAAATAGAGCATCCACTCCTGATCAAAACTCTTCAGAGTGTAGGGATAGAGGGAACATTCTTAAGCATCTTAAAAGTCATCTACGAAAAGCCCACAGCAAATATCATTCTCAGTGGGGAAACACTGGGAGCCTTTCCCCTAAGATCAGGAACAAAACAGGGATGTCCACTCTCATCACTGCTATTCAACATAGTACTAGAAGTCCTTGCCTCAGGAATCAGACAACAAAAAGAAAAAAAAAAAAGGCATTCAAATTGTCAAAGAAGAAGTCAAACTCTCCCTCTTTGCAAATTACATGATACTGTACACAGAAAACACAAGACTCCACCCCAAGATTGCTAGAACTCATACAGCAATTCGGCAGTGTGGCAGGATACAAAAATCAATGCCCAGAAGTCAATGGCATTTCTATACACTAACAATGACACTGAAGAAAGAGAAATTAAGGAGTCAATCCCATTTACAATTGTACCCAAGGATACCAAGGAATAAACCTAACCAAAGAGGTAAAGGATCTATACCCTAAAAACTACAGAACACTTCTGAAAGAATGTGAGGAAGACACAAAGAGATGGAAAAGTATTCCATGCTCATGCATTGGAAGAATTAATATTGTGAAAATGTCAATGTTACCCAGGGTAATTTGCACGTTCAATGCAATCCCTATCAAAATACCATGGACTTTCTTCAGAGAGTTGGAACAAATCATCCTAAGATTTGTGTGGAATCAGAAAAGACCCTGAATAGCCAGGGGAATATTAAAAGAGAAAACCAGAGTCGGGGGTATCACAATGCTGGATTTCAGGTTGTACTACAAAGCTGTGATCATCAAGACAGTGTGGTACTGGCACGAAAACAGCCACATAGATCAATGGAACGAAATAGAGAATCCAGAAGTGGACCCTCAACTCTATGGTCAACTAATATTCGATAAAAGCAGGAAAGCATATCCATTGAAAAAGGACAGTCTCTTCAATAAATTGTGCTGGGAATATTGGACAGCCACGTGCAGAAGAATGAAACTAGACCACTCTCTTACACCATACACAAAGATAAACTCAAAATGGATGAAGGATCTGAATGTGAGACAAGAATCCATGAAAATCCTAAAGGAGAACATAGGCAACACCCTTTTTGAACCTGGCCACAGCAACTTCTTGCAAGATCATCTATGAAGGCAAGGGAAACACAAGCAAAAATAAATTATTTGGACTTAATCATGATAAAAAGCTTCTGCAAGTAAAAGAAACAGTCAACAAAACTAAAAGCCTTCAGAATGGGAGTGGATATTTGCAAATGACGTATCAGATAAAGGGCTAGTATCCAAGATCTGTAAAGAACTTATTAAACTCAACAGCAAAGAAACAAACAATCCAATCATGAAACGCGCAAAAGACATAAACAGAAATCTCACAGAGGAAGACATAGACATGGCCAACATGCACATGAGAAAATGCTCCGCATCACTTGCCATCAGAGAAATACAAATCAAAACCACAATGAGATACCACCTCCCAGCAGTGAGAATGGGGAAAATTAACAAGACAGGAAACAACAAATGTTGGAGAGGATGTGGAGAAAGGGGAACCCTCTTGCACTGTTGGTAGGAACGTGAACTTGTAACAGCCACTCTGGAAAACTGTGTGGAGGTTCCTCAAAGAAGTAAAAATAGAGCTATCATATGACCCAGCAATTGCACTGCTGGGTATTTACCTCAAAGTTACAGATGCAGTGAAACACCGGGACACCTGCACCTCAATGTTTATAACAGCAATGTCCACAATAGCCAAACTGTGAAAGGAGCCTTGGTGTCCATAGAAAGATGAATGGATAAAGAAGATGTGGTCTATGTATACAATGGAATATTACTCAGTCATTAGAAACGACAAATACCCGGCATTTGCTTCTTTGTGGATACAACTGGGGATATTATGCTGAGTGAAGTAAGTTAATCAGAGAAGGACAAACATATGGTCTCATTCATTTGGGGGATATAAAAATAGTGAAAGGGAATAAAGGGGAAAGGAGAAAAAATAAGTGGGAAATGTCAGAAAGGGAGACAGAACATGAGAGACTCCTAACTCTGGGAAATGAACTAGGGGTGGTGGAAAGGGAGGTGGGCGGGAGGTGGGGGTGAGAGAAAAATGAGTGGGAAATATCAGTGAGGGTAACAGAACATGAGAGATTCCTAACTCTGGGTAAGGAACAAGGGGTGGTGGAAAGGGAGATAGGTGGGGTTGGGGTAACTGGGTGATGGGCACTGTGGAGGGCACTTGATGGGATGAGCACTGGGTAGTATGCTATATGTTGACAAATCGAACTTAATAAAATAAAATAAAATAAAATAAAATAAAATACCCTGAAATAGTGTGAATGGAAAAACACCCCCCAAAAGAAAAATATCCATATTTATATCTAATAAAACAAATAAATTAAACAAATAAATAACTAGCATTTTTATGTCAAATTAAAATAAAATTACCAGATTGGTGTTCCTTTTGTTTCTGTGGCTGTTTCAGGGTATCATCTAAAGTTCACACTTAGCCATACAAGAGGCAACTTTCAGCTATGTCTAAACTGAATACTATTTAATATTTCTGGAAAAAGAGTGCAACATAACACAAGAGCCCTAAAAAGTTAGCACGTCCTTTGTCTCATCAACCACTCTTTCAGAATTTATTCCTAGATAAACCTCTTCTTCTTTCTTTCTTTCTTTCTTTCTTTCTTTTTTTTTTTTAAATCAACAAATGTTTATTGGAAATCTGCTAGTCTGGTAGTCTTCAGAATTTAATATATAAATTGCCTAAGTCTCTGGGGTATTTGTTAATGTGATGCAGGAAATTTTACCAAACCATCAAATTAATAAACTGGTTATAAAATTGGATCCATTATGTTCTTTTTTTTACATAATTACTTTTGTATGAATCTTTGTATGGAATATACAAAAGCATATTTGCCAAAATCTTATGGGTATATATGTGTATTATTTTCCATACTGTACTCACATTCTATTATCGCTTTTTTGGAAAATAAAATTACATTATAGCATATAAGGAGAATACATTTTCCTGAATAAAAAAGTTGGAAAGTGAGTTTGGTATCAGTGTGAAAAATATTCACAAAATATATCAATTATTTGTATTTATGAAATTATAATTTTTTTAGATTTTATATAAGTATACATATTAAGGGTTGCATTTATAACTTTATTAATACATTTTAACATCCTGAAGGTGAAATGTGAATTTTTAATGAAAACACAAACTATTAAGAAGCATAATTGTTAATTGCTGCATAATTCTACATATTTTTGCATAATTGTGCATAGTACTACTGTGTTGAAATATATTTAGTTATTCCTGGACAATTATATGTTTTGTTTAAATATTATAAACTGTCCTGAAATATATATTTATTTACTTATATGTATTTGCATGAATTAAATTATATACTACTATTTCATTTATCAGATTTCTAGAATGTATATTGGTATGTGAAAATACCTAATATTTTATTTTCTTTTTAAAAATTTATTTATTTACTTTAGAGAGAGAGAGAGAGATTGGCATGGAGGGACAGAGGAAGATGGAGAGAGAATATCTAGCAGACTCCCCGCTGAGCACAAACTGAGCTGAAACCAAGTACTGGATGCACAACCAACTAAGCCACCCAGGTGCATCCAAAATATCTAATATTTTCATGGATCTTTGTATCTCCCTTGGAAATGTAGTCATTCCTAAAACAGGTTACAAATTAAGTGTTGAGATGTTAAAAGTTTAGTACTGATTAAATATTGTTCTTCCAAAAAATGACTGAACTAATAAAAAATTATATTATGGGGAGGGAGACTAATTTTAAGAATGGCAATTTTCTTATAAAGAATAGGACAATGAGTGAATTGGCCTAGTTAGGCAAGATAGTTGATGACACTGGATGATTTTCAGGAAAAAGATAAGGAATTTTGAGATTGAGAAAAATATAAAAGAAGAAAATGAATGTGTATGAGAGGTAGTCTTAACTACTTTTATAGGCCTACACCAACTTGTATACGTTAATTATTTCCATATTAAACAGTTAAGTCCTGCTGTTTCTCTATTTTATAGACTGAAATTTGAAGAAGTAAAAGAAAGTAAAAATGTATTCAGTGAAGGGGTTTATAATTTTTATAAAGTCAACAATCAACATTAAAATGTATTTTTTGGGAAAATTATGGAAATAGCCAAATGTCAGATTTGGGCAGCTTCTTATGCTATGGCTACAGACATCTGTCTCAGCAGGCTTGCACGTGAATAATGAGATTCCACCAGCAGGCTAGTAGCTGCCTGACTGAAATCTGCTGCTCAGCACCTTGAACCCTCTTGGAAAGAAAATAAAGCCAGTTTTTCTGAAGGTGAAAGACGGTAGGACCACATATATAAAAACCCTGCACTGTTCATAGATTTTAACTTTTCTGTATCTTCAGATACATGCCTTAGCTAAAAATTTCTCCTCTTCCTAAGTCTTACAAGCTAGGAATAGCTTAGTGTATATATATATATATATCAGTATTCCTTACCCTAGAAAGAAATTTCCTTTTGGAAACTGTCTTTAGGCTCTGTATTGGGATGGGATTTTGCATGTATGAATTAGAATCTTGAGGTCACTCCATAGCATCTTTTTTTCCCCCCATAGCATCTTTTGAGACAGGCTAGCTATCACTATCTTGTAGAATGTTCCTAACAGGATTAAAATACAAATATACCAGAGTATGAACTAATCACCATCACCTGAAAAATTTAAATTTAACTATGGAGTGGATATCTAGCAAGAAAATACATGGTCTTTGGAAAGTATGAACTTTATAACCTATGAGCAGTATGAAATAAATGCAGGCTTCTGGATTAGGGAAATGAAAACATCAGTATATGTAATTATTTATTCCTGTATTTATCAATTAGTTAATGTCGACCACAGAGAATACAAGCAAGAATAAGACATTGTCTTAGTCTCTACCCTCAAAGAAGCAACAAGACAAATTGCAGATATCTAAGAACTATTCAAACCTAAATTACTTTGATGTGTGGGATGAAAGGTGATCCTGAAGGCAGAAAATCCAGATATGTGATCAGACTAAAACTTAAGTGATTTATTCATTTCTAATTATTAAAATATGAGATTAAAATTTTAGATTTTTTATAACATGGAAGAATATAAATAGAAAACTAAAATATGCTTCATATCTTACCACCTAGAAATTACAACTGTTTGTATTTTGGTGTGGTTTTTTTTATATATTTAAACAAAAATTACCAAGAGGGACTCCTGGGTGGCTCAGCAGTTGAGCGTCTGTCTGCCTTTGGCTCAGGGTGTGATCCCGGTGTCCGGGGATCGAGTCCTACATCGGGCTTCCTGCATGGAGCCTGTTCTCCCTTTGCCTATGTCTCTGCCTCTCTCTCTCTCTCTCTCTCTCTCTCTCTCTCTGTCTCTCATGAATGAATAAATTAATTTAAAAAATTATCAAGAGACAATTCAGCTAAAGGAAAAAGAAACAGTAGCCACCATCCAGAATGAGGGTTCTTATTATTCCTAATTATCTCTTTATATTTTATAATGTATTTGATTTTTATGGTTATATCTGCAAACAATATTTCAGTTCTTTGTAATTATTCAGAGCCCAATGTATTTTAATGTACATTATTTTAATTACATTTCTTCCCTTATGTTTTAATGACAATTCCATATATTCTTCAGAGTTTACTTTAATGCTGCCACACCACTTCCCCCCACAATATAACTAACACAAAACTTTCTGTATATTAGTCCACATTCAATATTGAAGATGAGGGGCACCTGGGTGTTTCAGTTGGTTAAGCATCTGACTGTTGATATCAGCTCAGGTTATGATCACAGGGTCTTGAGACTAAACCCTGTGTCAGGCTCTGCATTCATGCAGTCCACTTGAGATCCTCTCTCTCTGTCCACCCCGCCATCTCTCTCTTTCTCTCAAATAAATAAATAAATAAATAAATAAATAAGTAAAAATAAATAAGTAAATAAATAAATAAAATAAACAGTCTTTAAAAAAAAGCAAACATTGAGGATGAATAGTCTGTTAAACCCTAGAATGATGGAGAGGTACTGGAACAAATCAAAAACTGCATGCTAATTTGTTTCCATTTTCCAAAGTCCATTCATTTAGTCAGTTTGGACAGATATAACAAAATACCATAGCCTGAGTTATTGATAAAACATGTATTTGTTACAGTTCTGGAAGCTGTACACCATCAAGGTGCTGGCTGATTCAGTGACTAGAGAGAGCCAGATTCCTGGATGGTAGCCACCTTCCATCTGGATGGAAGGCCTGTCCTCCTTCCCTGCTCTGGAGAGAGTGAGCTTTTCTGTCCCTACTTCTTTTAGGGGAATTAATCCCATGGTGAGGACCTCACCTTCATGATGTAATCTAACTGTAATTACCCAAATATCATCACTGTGAAGCATAGGCTTCAAGCTATGAATTAGGTGAAGGGAGAAGGACATACATATTTGGACTCTAGCACCATCTACAGTGTTTCCCCAAGGCCTATGTATTTTACCACTGATTGATAACCGAGCTCCTTAAGTACAGAATTATATTTGAGACATAATTATTAAAAATCTAGTCTAAAATAGCAAAGCATTAAGTCTACTTTTTTCAGAGCCTGAGTATTTGTAAGAAGAGGAGCAGTGTGGACTTGTAGGGGTAAAGGGAGGCCTTATTCTACAAGTTAAATCTTGTGCTCACTTCGGCAGCACATATACAAGTTAAATCTATATGCTATTGATTTCCACCATTCACACAGTTTTCTGCTTGTTTTATCTATCTATTTATATATTCTGTTGCTGTACTTGATAGATCTCAAACTAGTAGAGGGCCATAACAATGCTCCTCCCTAGTGCATTCATTATAACACCTAAGACATTGTAATACATACAAATATATACATGAAGCTCTCAACCACATATCCTCATATCCTCCTCTATTGAGGGACTGACTGCTTGAGGAGGAAGTGGAAAAAGTGAGGAGAGGAAATGAGATTTCTACAATTTCTTCAGTCTCTTTTCCCTTCCTTTCTTGTTCAATTATAGTTACAGACACATCTCCATGCTTGTTGTGTGATCTATACACATTCAAGGAATATCTGTCACAGAAACACATCTGCCTGGTAACTTATCCCCACATTTCAACTTTATACCAACTTTCCCCAAGCACTTGGACTCTTCCAATTTCGTCAGCTCATCACTGATAACAGAATATAGGTTATTCTGTTGTCCTTTTGTGGCTAAATAAATATGTAAATATGTAAATAACCCAAATTTACGTTGGTTGCAAATTAAAGGAGTAAAGCAGCATTTGGTTTTCTGTCATCTGGCAAGAAAACAAATCATATTTTTGGAAACAGGAACGTCTGCCTGTATTTTAGTTTTCATAACTAGCTTCAAAGGATTTACTGTGGACCTAGGTCTTTCTTCTCAACCCAACAGCATGTTCATCAGTATCTGAGTTTATTCTGTAATTGGATTCAACCCTTCCATATTTGGAAAACTTTATAAGTTGCATGGAAAGCTGTAATATTCCATAGGCAAAGAATAATCCTGAATGGCTGTGAGTCTACTAAAAACATTATGTTTCTGGTTCTTCTGTCTTGTATACTCCATTATTTGCCCTTTCAAGGAACTTAGAAACCAAAGGAGATAAATATCCACTCTATTCAGGTAAATAGAAAGGTATCCAATCTTACTACCCTCTGAATAATCTTAAATTTCTGTATCTTATTTGTATACAACACCAATCATGGGATAAGGATAACAAATCTCTTAACCTATGCCTCTATCAATGAATATGTGTTTATGTTTTGCCTCATTGTCTGAAAAAGTAAAACAGTGTACACAATCATGTACCTTATGATTAGATGGAAATAGGCATAAAGTAATCAGAGCAAATGGAGAGGAGAGAATTAACAAGATCATTAAGTCTCTAAGCCCTTTTGTTTATCTATTCTTTCAAGCAGACTGTGACCCATGTGTTTTGGTTATCAAATGTAATTATTTTTTCTCACAAGTATGTTGTCTTCCCAGAGAAAGAAACATCTTACAGCAGATTGAACCCTCAGGAAATTGGGAAGTAAATTAATATCTATAGATTATTTTAAGTGAAATCAAAGATCTAAGAAATGTCAAAATTCCACAGCAAAAATGTGCTTTCTCCTTGGGGTTCTATGATGAAGGTGCCCATTTGGGCAAGTGGATAACTTGCATGAAGGATGATAAGGATGTTAATAATATTCCATGGTAACTAGACATGCTGTATGACAAATGACTTCCCTGGTTTCCCTTCACACAGTTCCTTAGGACCAGTCTCATTTAATTGTTTGACCAGTTCTCATTCAATTGACTGATTTAATTGTTGCAGCTTTATAAAGAAGTGAGAAGTAGCAAGAGTCTGTAAATTAGTTTCTTTTCTCTAGAATCACCAGTGGAACAAGTAAGAAGACTGCTTCCAGAAGGCTACTGAAAGAGCACATATTTTAACAGCAAGAAGACTTATTTATTTTTGTCTTCTTCAGTTATATCCGATATTAGATCAATTTAATACTGAACAATGACACCCTTTTGGTCCTGATGCACACTTAGTGACTCACTGCCTCACTAACTTCATTATTTGTCACTTTCCTCTAGGCCTCAGTTTTATCAAATACAAAACAAGAAAGTTTAGGTAACTATGGCCTACCCAAAAGAAAGACTTTATTCTCTCCTAATATTAATTACAAATCTAATAGTCTAGTAAAATATTGCTTCTAACCACTACCTTGCAAGACATGAAGGTAAGAAAGGGGAATTTCCAACGTAATCAACATTTCTTACACAGACAATTATGTCATCTGAGAACAAACACAGTCTTACTTCTTCCTTCCCAATCTGTAGCCTTTGTCTTGTTTTATTTTATTAGATTGGAATTTCAATATGATGTTGAAAATGAGTGAAAAGGGATATTTTACCTCATTTCTGATCTTAGTGAGAAAACTTTGAATTTTTCACCATTAAGTATGATGTCATCTGTTGATTCTTTGTAAATGTCTTCTTCAAATTGAAGAAACTTCACTCTATTCCTAATTTGCTGAGGTTTTTAAAATCATGAATGCATATTGTATTTTATCAAAATTTTTAATGCATCTATTGGAATAATCAAGTAATTGTTCTTCTTTAGCTTGTTTACATAATGGAACAAATTACTTGATTTTCTATGTTGAAATTACTTGCATACCCAGAATAAATCATACTTGGTCATAGTGTATATTTATTTGTATACATTATTGGGTCCAATTTGATAATATTTTGTGAGAATTTTTTTCACCTATCTTCATGTGAGATATTGATCAGTAGTTTTCTTTTTCTTTTTTTTTTTTAAGATTTTATTTATTTATTCATGAGAAACACGGAAAGAGAAAGGCAGAGGCACAGGCAGAGGGAGAAGCCAACTCCATGCAGGGAGCCTGATGCGGGACTTGATTCCGGAACTCTAGGATCACACCAAGGGCGGAAGGCAGGCGACAAACCGCTGAGCCACCCAGGGATCCCCGATCAGTAGTTTTCTTGTGATGTTTTTGTCTGATTTGTAATTAGGATAATGCCATCCTCCAAACACTAGTAATTATGAATGAATAAATTAGGAATTATTGAATAGTATATTTATATAATACACTAATTTATATAATATAGTAAAGTAAGTACATACTAATTACTAGAACCGATTTCTTTAATAGTTATACATTTACTCAAATTGTCTCTTCCTTTTGTAACTATTTGCAGTTTGTTTTTTTAAAGGAATTGATTCCTTTAAGTTACCAAATTTGTGGGCATAAAATTTTTTATATTACTCACTTATTTTCCTTTTAATGTCCAAGGAATCATTAATAACACCCTCTCTTCATTTCATCTTTTTATCTCTTATTTTCCTAGTAAGCAGGGCTAGAGAAATTTATTTTGATGATCTTTTCAAAATATAAATTTGATTTCATTGATTTCTCTACTTATTTCCCACTATCAATTTAATTGATTTTTGACTTTAATGTTTATTATTTCCTGTGCTCTTCTTACTTTGCATTTAATTTACTCTTCTTTTTCTCATTTCCTCAGGTGGAAACAGACAATTGATTTTAGATTTTTGTTTTTCTAATATGTGTATTCAATGCTGTAAGTGTCCCTCTATGTGCTGCTTTCTCTACATGTCACAAATCTTGATAAATTGTATCTTTATTTACATTTAGTTCAGAATATTTTAATTTCTCTTGCAATTTATTTTTTCTTTAACCATGTGTTATTTTGAAGCATGTTATTTAATATCAAGTTATTTTGGGATTTTTCCAGCTATCATTCTTTTTTTTTTTAAGATTTTATTTATTTATTTATGAGAGACACACACATAGAGAGAGAGACAGAGACACAGGCAGAGGGAGAAGCAGGCTCCATGCAGGAAGCCTGACGTGGGACTCAATCCCGGTTCTTCAGGATCACACCCTGGGCTGAAGGCGGTGCTAAACTGCTGAGACACCTGGGCTGCCCCCAGCTATCATTCTGATATTAATTTGTAATTCAATCCATTGAGATTTGAGAGTAGGTATTGTATGATTTCTTTTAACTTTATTAAGTTTTTTTTTAAATCAAAGTATAACTGACACACAATGTTTTATTAGTTTCAGGTGCAGATCACAGTGATTTGATATTTTTATACACTGTGAGATGCTCCCCACAATAAGTCTTTTTTTTTTTTTTTTAAGATTTTATCCATTTATTTGAGATAGAGAAAGAGCAAGAGAGAGCGCATGAGCCATGGACAGAGGAGAAGTAGGCTCTATGCTCAGAACCCCAGCCAGGATCATGACCTGAGGTGAAGGCAGATGCTTAACTGATTGAGCCACCCAGGCACCCCTCACAATAAGTCTAGTTACCCTCTAAGTTACCAAGTCATTGCAATATTACTGACTATATATATTCCCTATGCTATGCATTACACCTCCATGACTTACTTATTTTATAATTGTAAATTTGTATCTCTTAATCCTTTTCACTTATTTTGTCTACTCCAACCTTTCCCCGACAACAGTTTAGTTCCAGTGTCTGTTTCTGTTTTGTTTTGTCTATTCATTTATTTTGTTTTTCAATACTACATGTAAGTAAAATCATATGGTACTTTGTCTGACTTATATCAATTAGCATAACACTCTCTGGGTCTAACTATGGTTTTGCAAATGGTAACATTTCATTCTTTTATATGGATGAGTAATATTCTATGGTGTATACACAGCACATATTCTTTATCCATTCATCTACTGATGTACACTTGGGTTGCTTCCATATTTTGGCTGTTGTAAAGAATCCTGCAATGAATATGGGGTATGTATATATCTTTGAATTGGTGTTTTGTTGATGTTTTGATGGCCCAGTATTAGGTCTATATTGGCAAATGTTTCATGTGACCTTGAGAAAAATGTGTGTTCTGCTACTGTTGGATGACACAGTCCATAGATGTCAATTATATCCAGTTGACTAATGGTGTTGAGTTCAACTGTGTCCTTACTGATTTTCTGCCTGCTAGATCTGTCCATTTGTAATAGAGAGGTGTTGAAGTCTCTAACTCAGAGAATGGATTTGCCTATTTTTCTTTGCAGTTTTATTAGTTTTTGCTGTAGCTCCTTTGATGTTGTATTGTTAGACACATACACATCAGATTTCTGAATTCAGTTCTATTGGAAGTTAATATAGTTACTCTAGCTTTTTAAAGAATTGTATTAGCATTGTATATTTTTATCCATGCATTTACTTTGAATTTATGTGTTTTTATATTTAAATTCTGTTTCTTGCAGACAATAAGTAGATTTTTTTTTTTTTTATGATAGTCACAGAGAGAGAGAGAGAGAGAGAGAGGCAGAGACACAGGCAGAGGGAGAAGCAGGCTCCATGCACCGGGAGCCTGACGTGGGACTCGATCGCGGGTCTCCAGGTTCGCGCCCTGGGCCAAAGGTAGGCGCTAAACTGCTGCGCCACCCAGGGATCCCTAAATAGATGTTTTTAATCCACTCTAGCAATCTCTGTTGTAGTAAGTGCATTCAGACCATTATCCCTTAAAGCAATTACTGATATACGTGGATGAATATATGGAATATTTGTTACTGTCTTGTATTCCCAGCACTCTTTTTTTGTTCCCATTTTTTTTCTTTCCCCTCTTTTGTGGTTGCATGTGATACTTGTGTATGATTTTTTTTCCCTCCTTTCTTAGTTTAGCAATTATACTTCCTTTTTCTAAAACTTTTTTGAGTGTTTCCCAGAAAGTTTGAAATATACATTTACAAACAATCCAAGTGCACTTTCAAATAACACTATACTGTTTCAGTGATAGTAAAAGTATCTGAGGGATCCCTGGGTGGCGCAGCGGTTTGGCTCCTGCCTTTGGCCCAGGGCGCGATCCTGGAGACCTGGGATCGAATCCCACGTCGGGCTCCTGGTGCATGGAGCCTGCTTCTCCCTCTGCCTGTGTCTCTGCCTCTTTCTCTCTCTCTCTCTATCATGAATAAATAAACAAAATCTTTTTAAAAAAAAAAAAGTATCTGAGAGCAAACAAAAGAATTATAATTCCTTCCTTCTGTCCCTTTTATCATTGATGTAATTCATTTCAATTATTCATAAGCATACACAGGTACACATACATGGATATGTAACCATGCACAAACAAATACACTATTGTTATTATTGTCAATTAATTTTTATGTTAGATCAATTAAGGATAAGAAAAATGGGTGTTCTTATTTTACCCTCACTTGTTTGTTTTCCAATGTCTTCCTTCTTTTTAGTGTAGGCTTGAGTATCTGACCTATATTATTTGTCTTTTCTTTGAAGAACTTCTTAACATTTTTTGCAAAGCATGCCTATTAGCAACAACTTTACTTTGAAGGATAACTTCACAGAGTACAGAATTTTAGTTTTTTTGTTTACTTGTTTTGTTTTTCTTTCAATACTATAAAAATTTCATTCCACTGTAAAACAAAGAAAAATATGGAGTGCTTTCTGGATGATGTTAATGTCTACTTAAAGTAGGAAATCAAGCCTAAAGTGGTAATAAACTCATAAAGACCTAGAGGAACATCAAAGCCCAAACAAAGTATTAATAATTAATAATTGGGTGCAACCAGAATGCTAGAAGAAGGACAAGGAATTAACAGAATGGCAAGGAAGTTTTAAACTATTGATTAGAGGACCACCTATGTAGCTCAGTTGGGTAAGTACCTGACTCTTGATTTCAGCTCAGGTCATGATCTCAAGCTCCTGAAATTGAGCCCTGCCTTAGGCTCTACACCCAACTCCATGCCCAGTTTAGGAATCTCTCTTTTTCCCTCTGCCTCTACCCACCTCGCACGCATTTGTGTGTGCACACACACTCTCTCTCTTAAAAAAAATATAGAGAGAGATTAAAAAATTATTGAAATGATGAACCAGATGGATAAAGTATGAAAAATATAAGACAGAAGAAGTGAATGCATAAAGAATAACTATGTATGCCAATAACTAGAAGTCTTGATAGAAAGGTTAACTATGAGAGGTGGCCTGCAAGGAGTGGACTCTGGAATTATGTAACTTTGCATTTTGAATAGTTTGATGTGAATATCAAGGTTTAGGATGTAGCTGAGATTTTTTGCTGAAACTAAATTTATTGAAAATGAGATCAAGCTTTCAGGATCTAGGGTTTTGAATGAATTTCCCATGTAGATATTAAAATCAGCAAGATTGGGCAGCCCCGGTGGCCCAGTGGTTTAGTGCCGCCTTCAGCCAGGGGTGTGATCCTAGAGACCCAGGATAGAGTCCCACATCAGGCTCCCTGCACCAAGCCTGCTTCTCTCTCCGCCTCTCTCTCTCTCAAATAAATAAATAAATAAAATATTTAAAAAAATAAAATAAAATCAGCAAGATGGGGCACCTGTGTGGTACAATTATTTAAGTGGTCAACTCTTAGTTTTGACTCAGGTCATGATCTCAGGGTCTTGGGATTCAGCCCCACATCAGGCTCTGTGCACAGTGGGGAGTCTGCCTGAGGATTCTCTCCCTCTTCTCCCTCTGCCCCTCCCCTTGCTCTCTCTCTCTTAAATAAATAAATCTTTAAAAAAAGAAATACAATCAGCAAGATGATGGCAAGAGCTTCAGTGGAGATAAAGACAGTTGCTGAAGCCGACTGACATCTCCCTACATCCAATTGCATTTTCTTACTGAGGCCTATGATTCTACTGTCTAAGTCTCTTTTCCATCTGACCACTGACTTCCAACATTGCCATTGCTACTTGTGTTACTAACTGAATTAATATATTTCTAATGGATCTCCTGCTTTACGTATGCATTTGTGCTAATAGTTTCATCTTACTATGGCAAGCAAGGTTCTGCAAAAAGGCAGAACTATTCTTGCCACTTATTTTCTGAAAATTTTTCCTGCATTTCTGTGTACTTGAGATAACATTCAAAATTGTTACTTTGGCCAACAAGTCAATCCTTTCTCACATATCTCACCTCATATCACTTGCTCACTTATTTTCTAGGCTAGATCCACATTTTTTTCAGATCCTGGAATACAATATTATATATTGTATATATATAATTGTATATATATTATATATATATATTATTATACAAATAATTTTCTAAATCTGAATCTTCAAATATGTAATTTTTACAATATTTGATTCTTTATTAAATTTTCCACTTTGCCTCCCCCTCAGTGATTACCAATTTTATAGGTGACCCACAAACCATCCCTTTGATTACTTATTCTATAATATTGCTCAAGATTGAAACCACTATGTAGTTTGCAACTTCTACTTCTCTCATTGTGTATAAATTTTCTGATATAAAAAAGCTAAATGCCAATCTTCTAATGCTTTCTTCAATCATTGTCTCATAGATTCAAAACAATGACAAGAGTTCTTTCTGTATCCAGGGTAAGATTAAGACCTAAAAAGGTGAGACTATCCAGACTAACTAGAACAAAGTGCTCTGATGATCTTTTAGAGTTTATACCACCTACTTGATATTGTTAGTGTTATTCTATCCTATTCAGTCAGAAAAAAAAAAAAACACAACAGTTTCTTTGTGAAAGAATTTAGAACAAAGGTAAGTGCTCAGTTTACTAATTTTTTTGAAATACTTTATACAAAGGACTCATTTAATGAGATAAAATCTATCAATCAGTAGTACAATGGAGTCTTAGGTTTATTTTAACTCCATGAATGTGAGAGACAAAGAAAATTCTAATAACACTCTCCTTAGTTAACAAACTCATGCATACTTTTAATTGCTTTAGAGTACTAGAAATGACTAGAAATGTCAATAGAAATACTAAGTAAACAACCTGTCATATGATCATTTTTAAAAGATTGTATTTATTTATTCATGAGAGATACAGAGAGAGAGGCAGAGACACAGGCAGAGGGAGAAGCAGGCTCCATGCACACCCTGGGCTGAAGGCGGCGCTAAACCGCTGGGCCACAGGGGCTGCCCATCATATGATCATTTTAAAAAAGAAAGTGTTACTTACAGATCTTTGAGTATTTTGGGAATTCTTCTGGAAGTAATGAATTGCAGAAATTTTACTCCCTTTCTCCAGCTTGCAGCCTGGAGTGAAGATGTTACAAATGGAGCTCTTGTAATCACCTCACACTATGAGAACAAAGGCCACATCCCACTGAAGGCAGCATGTATAGGTGACAACAGGCTGACGTTTGAAGTCTTTGTTGAACTACTTTAATTGTTCTGTGTATTTTAGATCTGGATATCTTTCCTGTTTACTGAGTTGTTAACTGTATCTTATCTCCTGTCTTGTTCCATCCACCCCAGTTTCTGCATATAGATCTAAACCATAATATCAAAGCAAGATTTCTAAAGTGCCTTTCTTTGATCTTACTCATCTGAATATCTTCTTTAATGATTATATCATTTTGATGTGTAGGGTTTGGACGAAAGAAACCATCTATAACTTAAGTACCAAACACAAACAAATGCATGGAAAACAATGCAGTGAATGCCTAAGAAACACACATGGTTTTCAGGTTCAGTTTGAAAATTTGCTTTCTTTTCCTTGTGGTATTTAGATTAATATCCTGATATTGGAGGGATGCAGACAGAAGATGCTTCTGAACAGTATGTTGGGCTGGGAGGAGATACATGTGTTCCATTTGAAACGTATTGTCTGTTGTTTAATGCTTTGTTCCTTTATCTGGTCAAAGATAAAACATACAGTTGTGTATACCTGCATCCTATTCACATATTTAACAGAGTATTTTCATAGCTTCATATATTTCACATTGATACCTTTATCTGTATGATTGGTATCTGATACCATAATCTGTTTGATTATGTGGATTAATATCCTCTTTGCATAATTAATTAAGTATAGTGTATACTGGGTGATTCAACCTAATTATTTCATATATACTTCTTTCCTTTATTACTTTAATCACCTTTACCAAATGAATTGTATACTTTAACTATTAATATTTAAATATAATTGTATTTATGTTTAATTTCAAATGATTAGATTTATGTTTACCTTACTAGTAGAATTAGACAGTGCTAATCATGAAGAATAAATAATCTATTGAATTTACCATCACTAGCATAATGTCCTCATAAACTATGAGATTAGGTTGTTTACCTGCAAGATTTAGAAACATTAGCAAAAGAAGCCCTATACTGAAAAGGTACAATCTACTGGAGGGAATTTTGGTCTATTTCAGATTCAATGCATCAATACAAGTAATGTTAGAGAACAAGCTATGTGGTATTTATGCTCTTATTTTGTGTCTTGTAAATGAATGATTATTGTTGTGATAAATTTATATTTTTAAACTCACTCTAGATCTAGTTTGTGCCTAGGTATGTTTTTTTTTCCAGCTGAGCTAATCAGCTTTAATTATGCATTGTTATTAAAAATCCTTTCTGTGAGGAGTCTTGCACGTCGTGCTCAGTTGTTACCAAAGTCAGAGGCATAATTCATGATTTTAAGGAGTTGAAATTACTTTTAGGTATCTAGAAAAAAAAACGTGGCAATGTATCTTAAGACATGAAATATGAACTTCAAAGACAAACATCATTACATTTCTAAACTATGAAAATCAAAGCTAATAACACAATCAGAGGACAAATACAAAGAGATATCATCTTATACTGGTTTGGAACATGACAGTTCACAGAGATGGAAAATAAAGAAATCCACTCTGCCACTCTTTAATTTACACTTGTAATATACAGTTTTACCAGAAGTTTTTGTTCCTGTTAATTCACAAGTAGAGATTAATTCAGCTTCACTCCTTTGACTCAGAAGATGCAAACTAACCTGGAGTCTCCAGAAATGTAAGATTGTGACTAGTATTAAGCTATATCTTCAGCATAATTAAAGGAAAATTCTCTGTTTGTACCCAAGGGTATTTGTCGAATTGTTTCACGACTTGTAGTGGGACAGGATGCACCATAACAGTAGAACACAGCTCAATAACTACTATGTTTCACTCAATTCCTTTATCCAATAAATAATTAATAGAAATTAATTCTTAAGAGTTTGGTCTATTTTGTCTCAAATTTTTTGTAAAAATGAAGTTATCTCCTGCTAATATTTCACTTATTCTCTTTAAATTCTTCTTAACTCATATTTATTTTCATAAATCTTTCTTCTCAATGTTGTTATTCATTGTTAACTACATTTATTAGTGTTTCCTTACTAGGCCAACACTGACTTCATCGTAAGCCTGGTTAATGTAGTGGCTTAGAGGTGGTCACTGGTAACAAATAGAACATAATTTTTTTTTGAACATAAAAAAACAAACAAGGAAAAACACTGAATCAATCTAGGTTAAATGGCCACTTCAAAGCGAGTAGTAGCAAGAAAAAAAATTGAGTATATTGGCTTGGACAATTTGATTCCCTATGGAATTGGGCATGGGATAGAAATCTAACTAAAACTGAGATGATTCTTAAACTGGCATTAAATAGTGTCTTCGAATTGAGAACAAATAAAACTGGTAATGATATCAAGGAAGTGAAATGGGCAAAAATTAGTGTTCACTAACATCTCCATGTATTTAAAAGCAGGTTATATAGTTATTTGCTATCACAGCTATGTTACTTTATATTAATTTAAATGATTAACTTAAGATTTTGACAAGATTGCTTGTCCTAGATCTCTGATACTAATTAGCTGCTGAGGAAAGAGGATACCATAGTCCCCCAGCCCTTACTTATAGGGGATATGTTCCAAGACCCCCCCAGATGGATGCCTGAAACCACTGAGAGTACCAAATCTATCTATCTATCTATTATCTATCTATCTATCTATCTATCTATCTATCTATCTATCTATCTATGTTTTTTTCTACACATATATACCTATGATAAAGTTTAATTTATAAATTATATACAGAAAGAGATGAACAATAATAATAATGAAATAGAACTATTATAATAATATAATGTAATAAAAGTTATGTGAATATTGCCTCTCAAAATATCTTATTGTACTACACTCACCTTTCTTGTGATGATATGGGATGATGAAACACCTATGGATGAGATGAAGTGAGGTGAATGACACAAGCTCTGTGATGTAGAATTAGGCAAATGATGACCTTCTGCTGATAGGCCAGAATCCAGATCATCTGCTTCTGGACCTTGGTTGATCTTGGGTAACTGAAACCATGGAGAGCAAAACTGCAGATGAGGGAGGACTACTGTATATGCACAGAAATTTTTATAAACATGAAAATCCTAAATTATTTCGCTTTAAATAATAATTCCAAGTTATTTGCCAAAAGCGATTGCATTAACATTGCATATGTAAAAGACTTCCAGTTGTTCCATGTTCCATGTCCCACTGTCCAACCAGTGTTGTCATACTTTTTAAATATTGCAATTCTAGTAGTTGTAAACACATTGCTTTCTGTATGTACTCTCCCCTTGTATGTATCCTCCAGCATTGTAGAGCTTGTTGAGCGATTTCTTAGTTTTGGGCACTACAAAATGGTCAAGGCACATCTCATATATCCATCTCTCCTTCCAATACTAAACTCATCCATTTATCTAAGGAGCCATATAGTTCCTTTGATTGGAGAATGTTATTAGAAAGCTAAGTTTAGGCACTAGATATGATTATTGCTGCTGAGTGCTATTGCTTTTAGATCCTCTGAATGGATGGAGCAAAGAAATCCTGTGTGTATACTAACATATGTACAGACACATCTATAAATATTTCTACTTTGTTTATGTTAAGCTAAACATGCAGAGTGATATTCCTAGCTTGAATTCAGGGCTACATGAATCATTTCTGCCCTCTCCCTTTGTTTCTCTTAACCTCTTACCAAACAGTGAGAAATGTGACATCTTCTATGCATTTACCTAATTGTCCAATTCCAGTATATATGTAATTTCAGAGTCACATTAAGCCCATACCTCCATGGGAAACAATTTTGTTATCTAGTGTATAGTGCTTTTGCACAGTGTCTATGCTTGCCTTTAATCTTCTAGTCTCCATTCATTTCAAAAGTTACTTCGGTCTGCCCTTTT
Organism: Vulpes lagopus; assembly: GCF_018345385.1. Classification (NCBI taxonomy): domain Eukaryota; kingdom Metazoa; phylum Chordata; class Mammalia; order Carnivora; family Canidae; genus Vulpes; species Vulpes lagopus. The sequence goes on along the minus strand of NC_054828.1, from coordinate 92,003,945 downwards.
CCCATTCCCACTTCCTTAGGTGAGGTTATTCCATACAATATACAGTTAGATCATTTTGAATCAGTCTAAATTCCCTCCTGAGGTCCCTAGTATCTTCTCTGTGTATGTGTGTGTGTGTGTGTGTGTGTGTGTGTGTGTATTATTGTTCACTCTGTGTTATACATTTTTATGGTACTTGGAAATGCATAGTGTCCTATGTATCAACAACTGTTACAGTATCATACACAATATTTTCATCAACCTAAGAAAATAAACCCTGTCTTTTATCTATTTAATCTTTCCCTGTTCCCAAATTACAGACACTTACTAATGTGTTTATCATTTCTATAATGTGACTTTTGTGTATTACATATAAAGAGAGTCATACAGTAAATAGCCTTTACAGACTGTCTTTCATTAGCAGTACGGATTCAAGATTTATCCATATTTTTGCATGGTTTGATGGGCCATTCCTTTTCATCACTGATTAGTATTGTATTTTATGGATGTACCACAGTCTTTATAACCATCATCTAATAAAAGACATCTTCACTGCTTCCACTTTTCAGTGATTATGAGGAAAGCTTCTATAAGATCAGTGTCCACATTTTATCATGTTCAGCATGAGATATCAAGTCAGTTGAGTAGATATGGAGCGGTATGATTGATGGATTATATGGTAAAATTATCTTTAGCTTCCTGGTAAATAGTCTAACTGTTCTTCAAACTAACTAACATTTTGCATTCTCCAAAGGAATGTGAGCTCTTATCACTCTGCATCCTCAAACATATGTGGTATCATTTTCTTTTATTCTTATTATTTTGATTTTAGCCATTCAAATATGATTATAATTATAATGTATTGTTTTAATGTGCATTTAATTTCCATTTATCAAATGATACTAAGCATCATTTCATATGCTTATCTGCCACCTCTAATTCTTTTTGGTGAGTTGTTTGTTCAGATCATTTATTTGTCCATTGTTTATACATCATATTTTCATATATATACAGATATTTCAATTATGATAAAATAATATTATAAAATTCTCCATCTTGACCATTTAAAAACATACAATTCGGTGGTGTTGACTATATTCAAATTGTTGTACAACAGATCACTAAGACATTTTCATCTTGGGAAACCAAAACTGATACATATCAAACAGTAATACCCAATTTCCATTTCTTCCCAAGCCCCTGGCAATCACCACTATACTTTTTTTTTTAATTTTTATTTATTTATGACAGTCACACAGAGAGAGAGAGAGAGGCAGAGACACAGGCAAAGGGAGAAGCAGGCTCCATGCACTGGGAGCCCGATGTGGGATTCGATCCCGGGTCTCCAGGATCGTGCCCTGGGGCAAAGGCAGGCGCCAAACCACTGCGCAACCCAGGGATCCCTATACTTTGTTTCTATGAGTTTGGCTACTATAGATTCCTCATGTAAGTGGAATCATACAGTACTTTTTTTTATGATTGGCTTATTTCATTGAGCATAATAATTTCCTCAAGGTTCAGTCATAGGTTGTCCATTTTACAGTGGGTTATTTGTTTACTTAATATTGAGCTAATTAGAACTTTGTATATTTGGGATATAAATAACATTTGACATGTGATTTTCAAGTATTACCCCCACTCAGCTCCAGTCTTTGGCTTGTCTTTTTTTTATCTTAGTATCTCAATATCTTAATAATGTCTTAAGCAGACAGAAATTTTAATATTTTTTTAAAATAAAGTTCATTTTTAAAGATAATATTTAGGTTCACAGGGAGTGGAAAGCAGGGAGAGTTCACCTATACTCCCTATCTCCATACAAGTACAGCCACCGTGGCAATCAGGGTCATGTTAGACAAGACAGGCAAGTGACAGCAGAGTGAGAGAGAAATGAATAAGGAACTGAAAAAGATGACTAAAAAGAAGACACTATAACTTTTCTTCCCTCCCCCCCCCTTTTTTTAAGAAGACAATATTTCAAAGTAGACCAAGTAGACTAGACCTGGTAACTGACTGTCTGTAGTCGTAACAGGGTTAGCTGTTGATTTGGTCAATTCCATATGTCCTATTCAATTTAATGGGCACTTATCAAAAAGACCAAGCCACTGGCCTGGCTATTGATTTTTTTCATTTCTTATCCCATAGTAGAGAGGAGTGGATGGATGCTGGGCAACTTTTGCTGGGTCCCCTATAAAATAGTACAAAACATGAAATTCTGTGATATATTACGGAATGCACAGGTTATGCAAAGGAAAAACAGCAACAACAAAAACCTTCACGATATCTTGTCATCTTACAGAAAGCTAAACTGGCCCAGAAAGGTGAAGTGATTTCTTCTGAACTCACACTATAATTAACACATGCATGACTTGACTAAG